>NC_142945.1:36545263-36557763 GCF_046866305.1 Octopus bimaculoides | reverse complement strand
TAAACAGAGCTGACAGCGTCTGTTAGTTGGGTTATAGGAATTGGCTACTTTTAGTATGTGCCACTTTAGTTTATATTCTATCTTATTGTCGTTTAGTTCCCAGATATACCTACTAAGCCCTGTTGAATTTGCCTTATTTCTGTTTTTAAAACTAGATAGGTGCTCATTATATCTAAGACGTATTTGGTTTTTCGTGGTCCCAATGTAAGATTTAGTGTGGCTGTTTGTTTGTACGTCACATTGGTAAACTATATTATCTGTCTTGCATCTATTGGAGAAATTACATTTATTCCTGTCTCTACAGCCACATAGGTTGTAAGGGGTGTCTATGTCTGTGTGTTGTTGTGTGGTCCTATTGTTTTTTTGGTGTGCGTCCCTCCTAGTAAGGGGTGTTGGATTAAGGCTGGAGTTAGTTCTATTATTTGGGGGGGGGGGTTGTTGATTTGGTTGTTCGTGGCGTTTCTAGCTGTATAGAATGCGTCTAATTTCTTATTATTAATAGATGCTATTATGGTAGCTAAGTTACATGTCAGGCTGTGGCCTATTCTTATTTTGTTCTTAAATATTTCTGCGTATTTATTGTTCACATTGAGGTGTTTATCAATTATGTTCATTAGCGAGCGGACTATGTTAGATTTGAGGTTCATGTTATAGGGAATGATCAGCCAGGTCGTATCCTTATTGTTCTTGCTGCTATTATGGCCATATCTGGTATAGAACCTGCCATCATAATTAGGAAGGCTGGTGAATTTTTCTTTCCGGCTATCTAATTTATTTCTATAGTTGGGTTTGTTTTTGATATGCGTCTTTTCATTTTTTTCCCTGTTAGTATTGTTAGGTATTTGTGGGCCCGATATATGGTTTCTTTTAGTCTGCTGGGTCTCCCTGTAATTTATGCTAAACTTATCGTTGTATTGCTTAACATTGGCTTTGTTCAGGTGGTTATTGCATTTCTGCTTCGTCTCGTTGTTAGCCTTAATCGTCCTTTTAATATTATTGGTATTGGTGTTTACATTGTTGTTGGTATTTTTGGTGTTATGTGGTTTGGCTTTGGGACGTATTGTATTTCTATTACATGTGTTATGTTTATCTCTTTCATTCATATCGTTAGTGTGGCTTCCAGCGGTGTTTGGTGTGTTAGTAGTGTGTGTGTTTCTAGCGTTTGGGTTCCTTGTAGTTGGGTCTTTTTTATGGTTATTGGATTCAATGAATTTAATTTTATGGTTAAATCCTGCCTTATGTAGTGCGATGTTGTAGGTTTCCTTATGCTTATTAAAAATAGCTTGGTTAGAAGAGAGGCGTGATATCCTATTACTTATACTATGTGCTAAGCCTCTCTTGAGGAATAGTGGGTGGTTGCTGGATGCGTTTATGTATTTTAGGTTGGTATTGGGCTTTATGTATGGTTCATGTAGTCCTGTGGCTAGGTTGCAATTGGCATCTAAATAGTTTATGGATGTGTGTTCGTTTTCTATAGAAATGGCTAGTCCAAATCTTTTGAAGAATTTATGCAATTTTTTCTTAATGAGCTCTAGTTTCCTATTCAAGGGATTTTTAATTACAAATAGTGCGTCATCCCTGTATAATCCACCTTCCAGGTCTGGGAATTCCTCCTGTATGTAGGAGAGCAGATAAATTCCCCCAAGTCACTTATCTGAGCTGAATCCGGGGCTCCCATGGTGATATCGAAGGAGTTAGGGGAGTCTTTACGGACCCAGAGCTTATTATCCTCAACATTCTGATGAGATCTGCCAAACCATTGGCTAGATTGAAACTTACGTAAATGACTATTACATAACATTCACAATGACTCACTACATAACCTCAACCTCCACAATGACTCATTACATAACCTCCACACAATAAAACAACGGCTAACTAGCCCAACCGAATTGCTTCTTCTTGTATTTGTTGCTCCATTCTCCACATAAATATAATTATAAACTACGGTTTAAACAATAAATTACCTGCCTCTGGATGCCCTCTACCCAAGACGGTACCCGTACAGGTGATCCCCAGGAGTGCCTCCGGATTTAAACATCCCCTGGTTGCTTGGATGCTTCAGACTACCCCTGAAGGATTGAGGCAACCCTATCATTTACCTATTCACATACCTCTGACTAAGACTGCCTTAGCCAGCTTTAAACAGGCGCATACTGAATAATGGAGCAGATACTAATAGAAGCATCCCTAAAGGACATTCCAATACCACCCAGGAATGTATACCTTAAGGAAGTTATCAGTAAAATAACTGATTTCACCCACCGACTGCGTTGGAAGGCATTATTCCATGATAGAAATGCCCATAATGAGCCACACCACCACAGAGATAATAACCAATTCACCAAAGGAACTTTTAGGACCAAGAAAACTCCTCCACTAAACAACCACTTAGAAGCATTTGAAAACGAAATCTGGAACACTATCAAAAACATCAAATTCAAGCGACACCCACTAAGGAATAATTACCAAAGATACCTTAAGGACCTACTGCACAAACTAAAATCCCAGAATGGAATTATTGTCCACTCGGACAAAACTAGAAACTCTTACACTATGGACACCAACTTATACCACCAACTCCTACACAAAGAAGTAACAAAAAAATACAAAGTAACACCAGATAGCACCTTACGGTCCATGAACTTAGCAGCCAAGGACATCATGTTAGAATACAACTTAGCCGAAAAAACTGAACCATTTATACCCCTTAGGCCGAGAATCACTTTAAAAGACCATAAACCTAACTTCCTTACAGACACTAAAGTTAGATTAATATGCCCTAATAGATCAGACCTATGCAAATTAAGTAAATTAATACTTGATAAGTACATCCCCACACTAAAAAGTAGACTCTCCCTCGAATTATGGTCTAACACATACGAAGCCCTTAACTGGTTCTCTAAAATACAAAATACTAGTAACTACGAATTCATACAGATAGATATAGTAGACTACTACTCCTCAATTAACCCCACGATATTAAATAGTGCCCTAATATATGCCAAAAATAACTCACAACTAACTAGGAAAGAAATTAATGTAATACTTGAAGCTAGAAAATCTATTATAAGTTTCGATAATAAGCTCTGGGTCCGTAAATACTCCCCTAACTCCTTCGATATCACCATGGGAGCCCCGGATTCAGCTCAGATAAGTGACTTAGTGGGAATTTATCTGCTCTCCTACATACAGGAGGAATTCCCAGACCTGGAAGGTGGATTATACAGGGATGACGCACTATTTGTAATTAAAAATCCCTCGAATAGGAAACTAGAGCTCATTAAGAAAAACTTGCATAAATTCTTCAAAAGATTTGGACTAGCCATTTCTATAGAAAACGAACACACATCCATAAACTATTTAGATGCCAATTGCAACCTAGCCACAGGACTACATGAACCATACATAAAGCCCAATACCAACCTAAAATACATAAACGCATCCAGCAACCACCCACTATTCCTCAAGAGAGGCTTAGCACATAGTATAAGTAATAGGATATCACGCCTCTCTTCTAACCAAGCTATTTTTAATAAGCATAAGGAAACCTACAACATCGCACTACATAAGGCAGGATTTAACCATAAAATTAAATTCATTGAATCCAATAACCATAAAAAAGACCCAACTACAAGGAACCCAAACGCTAGAAACACACACACTACTAACACACCAAACACCGCTGGAAGCCACACTAACGATATGAATGAAAGAGATAAACATAACACATGTAATAGAAATACAATACGTCCCAAAGCCAAACCACATAACACCAAAAATACCAACAACAATGTAAACACCAATACCAATAATATTAAAAGGACGATTAAGGCTAACAACGAGACGAAGCAGAAATGCAATAACCACCTGAACAAAGCCAATATTAAGCAATACAACGATAAGTTTAGCATAAATTACAGGGAGACCCAGCAGACTAAAAGAAACCATATATCGGGCCCACAAATACCTAACAATACTAACAGGGAAAAAAATGAAAAGACGCATATCAAAAACAAACCCAACTATAGAAATAAATTAGATAGCCGGAAAGAAAAATTCACCAGCCTTCCTAATTATGATGGCAGGTTCTATACCAGATATGGCCATAATAGCAGCAAGAACAATAAGGATACGACCTGGCTGATCATTCCCTATAACATGAACCTCAAATCTAACATAGTCCGCTCGCTAATGAACATAATTGATAAACACCTCAATGTGAACAATAAATACGCAGAAATATTTAAGAACAAAATAAGAATAGGCCACAGCCTGACATGTAACTTAGCTACCATAACAGCCTCTATTAATATTAAGAAATTAGACGCATTCTATACAGCTAGAAACGCCACGAACAACCAAATCAACAACCCCCCAAATAATAGAACTAACTCCAGCCCTAATCCAACACCCCTTACTAGGAGGGACGCACACCAAAAAAACAATAGGACCACACAACAACACACAGACATAGACACCCCTTACAACCTATGTGGCTGTAGAGACAGGAATAAATGTAATTTCTCCAATAGATGCAAGACAGATAATATAGTTTACCAATGTGACGTACAAACAAACAGCCACACTAAATCTTACATTGGGACCACAAAAAACCAAATACGTCTTAGATATAATGAGCACCTATCTAGTTTTAAAAACAGAAATAAGGCAAATTCAACAGGGCTTAGTAGGTATATCTGGGAACTAAACGACAATAAGATAGAATATAAACTAAAGTGGCACATACTAAAAGTAGCCAATTCCTATAACCCAACTAACAGACGCTGTCAGCTCTGTTTAACCGAGTGCCTTGAGATCCTAACGGCTAAGAATGACCTATTAAACAGGAGATATGAATCTAGTCTAATCTGTCTTCACGCTACTAAATACTCATTCTCCAAGTATAATTAAATATATAATACACTACACCTCCTAAGCTAAACTAAATAAGCATAAAAGAACTCTACCTCTAAGTATTATTAATTATAAGTAGATACGAATAAGACCAGAGTTAGCCCCCTTTTCACCTAAATTTAAGGTTGCTTCCCTGTACTAACACCGCCGGTGCTATAAATATACGACGGATCCCTCAATCATAAAATCACGTGGAGATGCATTTGATTAAAACCGGAATAATGAACTTAAATAGCACCCATCTTACATCCCCTTACAGGAAGACCAACACAACTTCAACTAAAACGTAAGGCTTTCTTTACCTATCGATATTATTACACCACCATATACATTAATATACCCACCAATCACTTCTCTTACATCCCTCGCACAACGAACTCTTAACATACTCCTCAACATTCTGATGAGATCTGTCAAACCATTGGCTAGATTGAAACGTACGTAAATGACTATCACATAACATTCACAATGACTCACTACATAACTTCAACCTCCACAATGACTCATTACATAACCTCCACACAATAAAACAACGGCTAACTAGCCCAACAGAATTGCTTCTTCTTGTATTTGTTGCTCCATTCTCCACATAAATATAATTATAAACTACGGTTTAAACAATAAATTACCTGCCTCTGGATGCCCTCTACCCAAGACGGTACCCGTACAGGTGATCCCCAGGAGTGCCTCCGGATTTAAACATCCCCTGGTTGCTTGGATGCTTCAGACTACCCCTGAATTATTGAGGCAACCCTATCATTTACCTATGTATATATATATATATATATATATATATATATATATATATATATATATATATATATTTATGTATATATATACATATGTATATATTTATGTGTATATATACATATGTATATATTTATGTATATATACATGTATATATATTTATTTATATATATATATTTATGTATATATATACATATATATATATTTAAAATACAGAGATGCCTGTAATAGGACATCTAACCCGCTAGAAATAGCAGCAAGACTACATACCACAAAAAGTAGGGATAATTTCGAAAGGGAATGAAAAATAAAAACATTTACCGATCTATATTCTGTACCATGGTTTTAAGACAATTTTAGTAAGATAAAAATTATATATCTCACAAAAGGTCGGACTATCCTCAGCAGAATGACCAGACAACATTCGAGATACGAGTCAAATAGCATGGTTCATATTCGAATATCTAATTTTCCAAATTTACCGCGTATTTGCGGTTTACCTAATTAGGTAAACCGCAAATACACACACACACACACACACACACACACACACACACACACACACACACACACACACACACACACATATATATATATATATATATATATATATATATATATATATATATATATATATATATATATATATTTAGATGTATATGTATATATATATATGTATGTATATGTATATAAAGTCAATAAACATCTTTAAAATTGCATTTTCAAACCTTCTTTCATATATATTTCCACTCTTGCAGTACCTTACAACTTTATTTTGTTATGTATATATATAAATATATGTATATATGTATATCTATATCTATCTCTATGTATATATATTGTGTCTCATAGTTATGAGACCCGAACATGAACAATATCATTAATACACACAAAGTCCTTAAATGCAAAAGGCAACACAATTCTTTGAAAACATTATTAACCAATTCCAAACTACATACACCACTTCCACCCCCATCAGTTAAAAAATGTGCACGCCCTAATTGTGGCACCTGCCCCTACCTACTTGAAGGCTCTGAATTTACCTTCAAACGAGGAACAAAGTTTAAAATTAAAACCAATTTCTCTTGTTCCTCGGGTAACCTCATTTATGTCCTTACTTGCGCAGGTTGCCAAAACTTCTATATCGGACAGACGAGCCTCCCATTACGTAGAAGAGTAGCTGTCCATAAGGAACAAATGAACCTCCCTCAATACCGCCAAATTCCACTCAGTGGCCACATAGACTCTTGCGCCAGAAACAAAAACCCTAAATTTATTATATTCCCTTTCTATCAATGTAAAGACAGAATCTCCACACAAGAAAGAATCAACAAGGAGAATCTTTTCATAGAGAAATTCCAACCATTTCTTAACACACACACCCCTCAGTGACCTTATTTCTCTATGAACAGACACAAACTTCCTGCTGGGAAAAAAAGAGTTCATAACTCTAACTAAAAACACTTGTCTCCCCTTACACACACTTCCTGTTTTGACACCACATTTCCTGCTTAACACAAACTTTTAACCCTTTTTTTAAACCTAACAAAACTATCAACTCTCATGCATCCTTATTTTTCCTACCAATTTATACATGAACTACTATTGAACTACAAAAGCTCAAAGACGATATAATGTATGGGTATATTTATTTTCTTATATATTATTGTTTTATATATTATTTTCTTCATTTTGTACTTCTTTGAAAAAAAACATTTTCATTCTCCTTCTTCTTGATAATTTTCTTCTTCGCAATGAAAACCGGTTAGAAAAAATCTTTATTAAATTATGCTTCCAGTTCAGCATTCTGGCATTTTTTCATTTTCCTATTATTTCTCCACGTGCGGTTAACACAACCCCACTATTTACTGACTTATATATATATATATATATATATATATATATATATATATATATACACAAACACACACACACACACATATATATGTAGATATAGGTGCAGGAGTGTTAAGTAGCCTACTTACCAACAACATGGTTCCAGGTTCAGTACTATTGTGTGGCACATTGGACTAGTGTCTTCTACTATAGCCTCGGACCGACCAAATCCTTGTGAGTGAATTTGGTAGATGGAAACTAAAAGAAACCTGTCATATATATGTATGTATGTATGTATGTATGTATGTATGTGTGTATATATGTTTGTGTGCCTGTTTTTGTTCCCCAATATCGCTTGACAGCTGATACTGGTGTGTTTACTTCCCCGTAACTTACCGGTTCAGCAAAAGTGACCGATAGAATATGTACTAGGCTTACAAAATATAAGTCCTGAGGTCGATTTGCTCGACTAAAGGCTGCAGTCAAATTAGAGAAACAAAAGAAGAATAAAAGAATATATATTTAGAAGTGGCTTTGTGTAAGTAACTTGCCTACCAATATGGCTCCGAGTTCTGTCCCACTGCCCTAAGGCAAATGTCGTCTACTATAGATTCGGGCAGACCAAAGACTTGTGGGTGTACTTTTGGTAGACGGAAACTGAAAGAAGCTCGTCGTATATATATATATATATGTGTGTGTGTGTGTGTATGTGTGTGTGTGTGTGTGTGTGTGTGTGTGAGTGCGTGCGTGTATAAATAAATATAAATAAATATAAATAAATATATATATATATATATATATATATATATATATATATATATATATATATATATATATATATATATATATATATACATATATATGTATGTGTGTCTGTTTGTTTCGCCCCCCCATCGCTTCATAACCAATACTGGTATGTTTACGTCCCCGTATCCGAGCGGTTTGGCAAAAGTGACTGATAGAATAAGTACTGGGCTTACAAAGAGTAAGTCCCGGGGTCAATTTTCTCGACTAAAGATGGTGCTCCAGTATGGCCACGTTCAAATGACTGAAACAGATAAAAGAATAAAGGGATAAAGGGATATATATGTATATATATATATATATATATATATATATATATATCTTTGTTTTCTATTTTTTTTCAAAATGTAATCATTTGTCAGACGCTGGCAATTTTTTTCTTCTGTCTTCCTTTTCTATTGGACTTTGCTCTGTTTCTGAAGAAGAGCTTTGCTCGAAACGTAAAACCACCTTTCTTTCCTTACTTGAGCATCTGCTAAGACTTTACATCTACCACGTCCTCGCGTTGTTGTTTTTTTTGTGTTTGTTCTTTGTTTTGGGCGATTTGCTATATATATCTATATATACACATATATATTTATATATATATGCATATATACATGTATATATATATATGTAAATACAGATATATTTATATACATATGTCTATATATATATATATATATATATATATATATATATATATATATATATATACAGATAAATCTCTCTATATATATATGTATTTATATGTATTTATCATCATATTAACGTCCACTTTTCCATACCTGCATGGGTCAGATGGAATTTTGTTTATATGCATATTCTGCAACTGGATGTCCTTCCTGTTGCCAACCCTCGCCTATTTCCAAGTAAGGTAATATTTCCCCATGACCAGACATTTCATGGAATAGCGGAAACAAAGGACACCACTTACATGATGTAGACATTCGATTACAATTATCATGTACAGTACTGCTTTTTAGCACAGGGGTTTTCAAACTGTGGTCCGCGGATCACAGGGGGTCCGCAAGGACAAGACAGGGGGTCTGTGGACAGCAAATACTTTTTATGGGCAATTTGATTTTATATATGGTTTTTAATCGAAATCTTTTAATTGACAATAAACCTATTTGTTAAATAAATAAATGTAAAAATATATGCTATTTTAAGCAAATATTTATGTATAAATTTCATAAGCGTTTATAAGGGTAAAGCCTGAAATATAAAGGGGTCCGCAAGTCAAAAAGTTTGAAAACCCCTGCTTTAGAGGATGGTAGCGCTGTTGCGTTATGACTGTTGATATAGAAATGATTTGGGGAGAAAACGTGACGATGATGATGACGATGATGCTTTTTACAGATACGGATGACTGCGTTCACAAGAAATATTTTATCTTGAGTGTTGAATCATAATGAATACCAAGAGAAATAGGTCGTGCAAATGTGGGAATATATAAATGCTCTTAGCTGCGGATGAATGTAAGATGCTATTCTATGACTGCGGAATGCCAAGAGATATACTTCAAGTGGCAAATAAAAAGTGTTGTAGCAAACAAGATCTTTATTTAGGAAGTATGGTCAACAAAACTGGTTCAAAATGTGTTTAGGAAACAAAACTTAATGTATTACTAAAATATCATATTAAAATACCTTTCAGTATGCCTTTTTTAACGTAGATATACTGTAGAAAGCTACAAAACTGAAGAATTAGTCTGAGAAAGGATCTCATTTAGACGTATAGTGTTATAAAGTACATGAATATCAGTAGCAAACGCAAAGCATCCAGGAGTAGAATGGCCAAGTGAAGATTTCTACTTCGTTGAGTGTCACCAATAAGAAATATCCACTAGCAACCACATGCTTAGACAAATTTAGCTTCTACTTATGTAGAAAACATTGAGTGACAAAACACTGGTGTCGTAAATAATAGCAGGCTGGTTAAAAATTCGTTATTAGCGATAGAAGCAGCATTAGTTCAAAATAGCATTTTGTATATCTTACTTAACATGTTGATATTGTAAAAAGCCACAAAACTGCAGTATTCATCGCAAGAAAGCTCTTCATATAGACATATAGTGCTGGGAAGCACAAGTAACAGTAGCAGACGAAATTGCCCAACAACAACAACAGTGGAATTACTAAATCTATATTTCTGCTTTTTGAGCGTCACCAGTACCGTGTAACCACTAGCAATTACAGACTTTTTGACAAACGTAGTCTCTACTGTTATAGAAAACGTTGATTAAAATCATGCCTGGTTCAATGTGAAAAAGGTTACTTTTTCATTAGTACGTGTATGGAGGGTGCAAAAGCAATCATAATGTGACAGTTTAGGGGATGAAAGATTGAAAAAATGCGAGACATGGACTCAGCTAGTGATGTGTTGTGGACTCTGCTAGTGATGTGTTGTAGGAAGTAATGTGTTCTCTCCTACTATTGTATAGTTTATTTGGTAGAAGTAAAAACTCTCAGGATCAGTTTGAATATTTTCAGGCATGAATATATGGTGAAGAAGCTCGCTTTGCAACCATGTGGTTTCGGGTTCACATCCGCTGTGCAGCACTATGGAAAATGCCTTCTACTCTAGCCCTGGGTAGGCCAATACCTTGTGAGTGAATTTAGGAGTTGGGAAATGAGGAAGCTTGTAGAATATGCGCGTGCGTATCTCCCATCTCTGCTTGGAAACCGATGTTGGTTGGTTTACGCCTCCATAACTTAGCGGTTTGGCAAAAGAGATTGATAGAATAAGTATGAGTACCAGACTTAAAGGCAAAATAAGTAATGGGGTGGATTTGTTCGACTAAACCCTTCAAGGTGATGCCCCAGCATGGCCATAGTCCAATGACTGAAACAACTGAATGATAAAAGACACATTTTTTATGTTGTGATCAGTCAACAACATCGGCCTGCAGCTCTTTTGAGCTATTTTTAACAACAAAACGATTAGTTGAAAATCTGAAGTCGTCAGAATTAGTTTCGTAGGAGACTGGCAGATACTTGGCCAGAAAACATCATAGATGGTACCCAATCACTTAGAATTAATTCTAAGTTGTAAGACTTTGGATGAGACATTGCTAATATAGGTTTCTAATTTTGGCACAAGGCAAGCAATTTCAGGGGAGAGGCTAAGTCGATTACATCGACTTTCACCAAGTCTTTCACCAGGATACCAAGACACCTGCTGACAGAACCTATGAAGGCCAGGAGACTGGAGAGGTGCAGAAAGGTTCTCACACCTCAAGAAGAACAAGTCCATTGTGAAAACTTTCTCTGGCGAGATCTTCTCAGTGGATGCCATTGTGAACCACAGAAACGACTGGTACATTGCGAATTCAACAGCTGATATCAGGGGCACTTTCAGAACAAAACATCCATCCCAGGTCGTGGCCTTCGATGTTGTGGCTTCCGACTGAAGAAAGATGCAAATCTGCTACAAGGCCAGAGAAAAGGCGAGTGCTGACACCTACTACAAGACGCTGTGGTACCATGCCTTGCAATGGCTCAAGGCCAACTACCCTGAGATCAACTATGTGTGGACCTAGGATGGTGCTTCCAGCCATACTGCCAAGAAAGTCCAAAATTTCTACAAATCTAACTTTGCGGCTTTCTGCCCTGCCTGAGGACTTCTGGCCTTCTTCCAGCCCAGATCTCAACCTTCTGAACTATGCTGTGTGGGGCGTTTTGGAGCATGCTACCAATAAAACCTCCCATCTCAGCATCAACACTCTGAGGAGTAGGCCAGGATGTCCAACGACTTCGTAGTGAAGAGTTGTGCGGGGTTCCGGGGCAGTGTGGAGGCTGTAATTGCAAACAATGGAAGCCATATAGGATAAATTATTCGTTTTGTAAATATATGTGAATGTCATTAACCTAATTTTGAATTGCTTAACCTATTGATGCGCAATGAAAGAGTTTCAAATGTTACAGCAATTTTGCAAGTTTTGCTTTCCCACCCTGTATATATATTTTATATCCTGGAGTTGGATAAATAATTTAACGAAGCAGGGGGAAAAAAGTATTCATACGACGCACTACGATTATTGTTACACGAGGTTAAATGCTCTCTGCCAACGGCTCACAGTGAGCTGCTTACCATGAACTACTGATAGTTCTTTGTTTTATAGCAATGTGTCAGTCTGCTTTTAGTCACATGTTGATGGACGGAATCCTTTCACAACATATATATATATATATATATATATATATATATACTCT
>NC_142945.1:36530263-36542763 GCF_046866305.1 Octopus bimaculoides | reverse complement strand
ACTTTAACCATGTAACACAAGCCTTCTGTAGTTTTTTCACTCTTATTATCTTTTATACATCCAACCACGTGCTTTCACATACCAACTTTCTCACCTATATATATATATATATATATATATATATATATATATATATATATATAGGAGAATTTACATATAAATGAAAGTGTAACAGGTAGAAATTCCAAGGTTTCGTGAAATTTTTTTTGTATAACATAGATAAATAAATATATGGAGTTAAACGCAGGGGATCTTGTTCAAAACGGGGGCACCAGTTTTCATTAATGTTTTATGTAGTGTTTTGGGTACCGAAAGACTTTCAAACTTCGTATACTTATCTATTTTGTGTTATAGAACAGAAAAAAATTTTTGTATTCGAATTTATTTCATGTAAAAAATTGTCTTATTTCGATAATTTCAACCAATCACTGACAAGTATTCAGCTGTTTACACTTGCTCCTTTGGAAGTTTAAGCGGTGTAAAGCGTATTTAATCTCCATTTATAATTTCGTTAACATCTGCCTGAACTGTATGTGTACAACATTTGCTTTTTTTCATTTTCTTTCACGCGTGTTTATTTCGTTAACATCTGCCTGAACTGTATGAAAGGTTTATTAGCTACTGCCTAACCCTAACCCTACTGCCAATATACTTCAGCCATCGTTTGTTTACATAGTCAGCGCTTAATAATATCCGGCTGAATGGACGTCAGTCATTGGTTGAAATTACAGAAATACGACAACTTTAACATGAAATAACTTGCGATGTACGTTTTTTTGTTAAGAAGACTAAGAGAAAAAGATGTTTTATATGACACATTCTACCAGTGTCCCAAGTGTCAAAGTGTTTCGTTAATAAAATACTGGTGCCCCCGTTTTGAACAAGATCCAACACAGGTGTTATTCAAATCTTTATACTTCCGACATAAGTTTCGAAGAAAACATTGGTATTATTCCAGAAGGAATAAAATGATGTAAAACAATGCAATCTTCTCATCAGGAGAAAAAAGAGAGACACAAAACGCATCAATAAACATTTTAACCGAATGTGATTACTGCATATATGATGAAGGGAATGCTGGTAAGTTATTAAAAAAAAACACTAATAGATATAATGTCAAAGGCAATTTATATAGAGAGAAGGAGGAGGAAGAAAGAAATTAGCAAAAAACTAAGAGTGGAGAAATATAGTGCGAAATGTGAATAGGAATAAAGATTAAAGGTGTGGAAATTGATATATTTAGTGGAAATGAAATGTAAGAAGACAGTTAAAGTTCGAATTTGATAGACTGGTAGAAATTACTTACAGGAACTAAAGGTATATTTTGCCAATGTTTGCAACAATAAACGCGTTCTTTAAGCGTGTTTACAAGAAGATATTCTTTTGGACAACTGAGATGAAGAACTACTTATATTAAAAAATTACGCCAGAACCGGAAGCAATTTTACATTGATAAACAGAGTTTCTAGTCTTAGAATTACTGCTAAGGAAACGAATGCGATTGGAATTTATATCAGAAATACTAATAATGTTGTTATTGTTCAAAGAATGGTTCGTGTTAATAATAACAAAGTTATTATTTTCATTAAGTGGATTTGTATTTAACAACATATTGTTATGCGAAGAGATGACTTTTGAAAGGCTTTTGGAGTTTGAAAACCCTATTCTGATTCGGTTGAGAAGATTGCATTGTTTTACCTCATTTTATTCCTTCTGGAATAATACCAATGTTTTCTTCAAAGCATATGTCGGAAGAATAAAGATTTGAATAACACTTGCGCTTAACTTCATTTATATAAATAAATAAATAAATATATATATATATATATATATATATATATATATATATATAGGCGCAGGAGTGGCTATGGTGTAAGTATATATATATGTGTGTGTGTATATGTTTGTGTGTCTGTGTTTGTCCCCCACCATTGCTTGAAAACCGATGTTGGCGTGTTTACGTTGGCAGTTCGGCAAAAGAGACCTAAAGGATAAGTACTAGGCTTACAAAGAATAAGTCCTGGGGTCGACTTGTTCGACTAAAGGCGGTGCTCTAGCATGGCCGCAGTCAAATGGCTGAAACAAAGTAAAATAATATTATTATTTCTTACGAAATATATAGAACTGCTTAAGAAGTGCTCGGGTCGAACCCGAGACAAAAGATAAGAATTAAAATAGAAACTCAAATTAGGGGATCAAATTTTTTTGCATACGCATACATAGTTATAAATTCAATTTAGAAGCGATTAAACCAACTTTTGCACGAAAATTCTCGTCAAACGACAAGAGAACTGGCAGAGAAAATGGAATGCTCTCACACTGCTATAGAGAAGCATCTTTACTCGATGGGAAAGGTTCAGAAGTATGGAGCATGGGTTTCGCATGCTTTAAGTGACAACAACAAAAACCAACGAGCCACAATCTCCGCTGGTTTGCTTGCTCGTCACCGCTCAACTCATGGACACAAGCAACAATTTCTTTACCGAATCGTTACTGGCGACGAAAAGTAGTGCCTGTACATCAATCATCAATATGAAGCAGCGTAATGAATGGCTTAGCCCCGGTAAACAAGCAACACCGCGCATGAAACAAGATCTTCATCCGCGTAGAACAATATTGTGCGTATGGTGGGACTGGGAAGGGATTATGCTTTACGAATTGCTTAAACGGAACCAAACGGTCAACGCGGAACTCTATGTTCAACAAATGGAAACACTCAACACGGCTATTCAAAAGAAAAGACCTAATCGTCAGCATGGAGTTCTGCTGCACGACAACGCCCGCCCTCATATCGCCAATATGACCAAGGAAGCCTTTCAAACGCATGGCTGGGAAGTGCTGCCTTACCCGCCGTACTCTCCTGATTGGGCACCGACAGATTTCCTCCTCTTTCGATCTCTTTCAAATGCTATGCGCGGAGTTTCCTTCAATACTGATGCAGAATTGAGAGCTTGGTTGGATCAATTTTTCGAGTCGAAATTGGGTGATTTCTACGAGCGAGGTATTGAAAAGCTTGTTGAACGTTGGGAAGAAGTTGTAAACAACAAGAGTGAATGCATTATTGATTAATTAGTTGTTATTTTTTATTAAACCTTTAAAAAAATTTTAATTTAAAAAAACCGAGGGAACTTAGTTGCCAACCTAATTAAACACAATTTCAATCAAAATTACCCCTCAGTGCCGGTAAAAGCAAACAAAACTTTCGTAGAAAAATAAAAGGAAACTTTGCTAACACTGAAGAACAACTCAGTCATCCTAAAAAATAAACCGATAAGGGAAGCGATAGTGGTTATGGACAGGGACTATTATAAAGACAAAATATTGGAAGATATAACAGACCAAAATTACTCTAAGAAAGAAACAAAAATCTAGAAAAAACCCAATAATGAATAAAGTCAGAACATTAGCCAATAGCAAGACTCCTTCACAGATAACAAAATAGACCATTTATGTAACTCTGAAATTCAAGAGAGCAATTTCTACGGTTTCCAAGATTCACAAAAGCACAGAAATACAAACCAATAAGTGAACAGTAGAACCTGTATATAAAAATACTAAAACCCACTGATCTCAAGTTGAGGCCAACATTGATGTTAAAACATAAACATAAAGGGCACAGCTATGAGAACGAAATTTTCACCCTCATATGCTAACCAGATTGTGGTTTTTGTATTTAGAAGAAAACCTATACGAGGAGAAAGAGAAACTTTTCGATAAAAATTTCAAGAATTATGTTATTGTTGTGATGAGAGTTATGACGCCCCCTTGCAAGAGATAGACTGGTCTGAGTAAAGTATAAATAGTAGTAACGATTCGAGTGTGTTCAGAGTTCGGAGTCGAGTGAAGGTCGTGTTAGTTCGCAGTGAAGTCGGAAGGTGTTGGTTGGTTAGTTCACAAGGAATATTGTTTGTTGGTTCATAAAGAGATTTGTTAGTTCGTTACATTGTTTTTACTGTTGCCTGGTTATCTTATTTATTGTACGAAGCAAATTACGTTACAATATTCTGGCCATGAGGGTTTCGAAGCTCACGTAGGTTATTTAACAATTTGTTCGTGATACAGCTTGCTAAATAATGGAAGACCTATTAGCTTCCAAAGTACAGTTGCAAAAGCAACAATAAGAGTAGCAACAGGAGTTGCAGAAGCACCTATTACAGCAACAACAATTAATGGAGCTATATTCAAAGAAGTCCAAAAAGAAGGTGAGCTCATTTTCACCAGACGGCGTTTCCAATGAATTCAGTTATAATCCAGAGGAGGGAATAACTACATCGTACTACAGAAGGTACGAGGAGATTATAAGCAAGATAGAAAATCATGGTCGGACGAACAAAAAGTGATATTATTATTACGAAAATTAGGTCCGTTAGAGCACGAACATTACTGTAATTTCATATTGCCCCAAAATCCCAATGAAATTTGTTTTAAAGAAATAATAGAATTACTGTCTAACATATTCGGTGCTAAAAACATCTCTATTTAACACTCGAATGGAGTGTTGGAATATAACGAAAGAAGAGAATGATGATTTTATCACATATGCAGGAACAGTCAACAGGATGTGTGAAAGTTTTAAACTCAAAGAACTTACACCTGAGATGTTGAAGTGTTTTATTTTTGTACAAGGCCTTACAGCAAGCGAAGATACAGGAATTCGGCAAGAATTCTTTTTAAATTGGAACAAGCGAACCAAGTCTGTGGCAGAATAATACCAAAGGATGGTAAACCTGAAACCCAATGTAGAAAAAATTTCAAGAAAAGGATTCCTTAAAAATACAGAAATGCCAACCGGAAAATTACAACCAATAAAGAGCACCACGTCCTAATCCCTGTTATGGATGTGGGGAATACATTTCAGAAAAGACTGTCCATTTAAAAGTCAAAAATGTTACAGTTGCAAAAGAGTGTCCAAAGACTGCAGAACAAAATTATGAAGGTCAAACGTTAAAAATCCTAGAGTGCTCTCAGCAGAAGCAAAAATTGACTCCCAAATAAGAAAATTAGTACACGTAAAAATAAATGGAATACATATTAAACTTCAATTGGATACTGGAAGTGATATTTCAATAATAAATATGGACACATGGAAGAAAATAGGTAAACCTATCTTGAGAAAAACAGCGAAATCTGCTCATAGCGTAACACGTGACAAATTACATTTCATAGGTAAAATGTGGACTAATGTCACATTTCGAGGGAAAACATTCAAGGCAAAAGTCTTCGTCGTTAAAAATGCAACCGATCTGTTTCGTACCGATTGGTTAGAATTATTCGATTTATGGGACCTCCCTATAAATCTCTGTTATAAAAACATAAACAGTTGACCCTCTAAAAATAATTCGTCTGAAGAGTTAAAGATAAAATCATTAAAATGTTTCCGCCAGTACTCTCGGACAACTAGGGATATGCACAAAAACTGAGAGCCCATGGTCCAAGATACATATCGACTGCGCAGGACCAGTGAAATAATAATAATAACATCGAAAAATACCTTAGGGATGAGAACCCAGGTTCGAAATTTCCCCAAGACACCTGATGAGGCCTGGAGGGTATATCAGCCGAAACCTCCGCCAAGACAACATCAACGTTCTCTCAACGATTAGCCGGAGATGATCTACTAAAATGAGAATATCTGAAATAAACTGGACTGCTCTCACAAACGAGAATACTAAAAATGAACCCGATCGCTCTCAAAAATTAAGTAATAAAAAAACGGAAAAATAATCCAGAATCCTTGTCCAGTACCGGATCGATCCCAATGGTAGTCATGGAATGTAAAGGTGGGTGTGCGGGCTGTGTACATAGTGCTGTGCGTGTGTCGTCTGCAGTGGGAATAGGGTCAGTTTTCTCTATGAAGGCCTTTTTTAGTCCATCTTTATGACCATTAAGGTTTATTTATTGTGAAAAATTTATCCGTGCGTGAAAGAAAACGGAAAGGACCTGCATACGGTGCAGTTAACAATACCTCTGCCTTCACTAAGGTGGAGGTAATAATAATAATGATAATAATGATGATGATGATGATGATAATAATAATAATAATAATAATAATAATAATAATAATAATAATAATAATAATAATAATAATAATAATAATAATAATAATAATCCTTTCTACAATAGGTACAAGGCCTGAAATTTTGGGGAGGGAATAGTCGATTACATCGACCCCAGTACACAACTGGTACTTATTTTATCGACCCTTAAATGATGAAAGGTAATTATCAAGTAGGTAACAGGTTTTAAACAGGAGTGATATATTCAAAATTGGTAAAACTAGGAAATGTCGAGGATGAATTAAATTTAGTATTGTTACTGAATATGTTAGTGTTGTTTATTTTCCGAGCGGTTTTGCTGCCGTTTGTTTATGTAGTTTGATTTCTTTATCCATCAGTTTCTACTAAGATAGAGACGGGAGTGAAATTTATAATAGAGAAACGAAAATAAAACTTTGGAAACAGCAACGCCGCCATAATTTACGTGGAAATCATGAGCGTGCTTTCAAGGGAGATAATCAGAGATCGTAATACTTCATGTAAAGTAAAGTCGACCTCGGCGGAATTCGAACTCAGAACGTAAAGACGGACGAAATGCCGCTAAGCATTTTGCCCAGCGTGGTAACGATTCTACCAGCTTACCGCCTTAGTAATAACAACAACAACAACAATAGTAATAATAATAATACCAGGCAGTGGCTCTCATGGTTTCTGATCTTAATTAATTGGAAGTGTTATCATGTACATTGTTTTGTCTTGGTATAAAAGATGGGCTACAGCAAATACCACAGATTTGCTTGTCAGCTGTTTGACCTTAACCAGTTGAGCATGTCCCTTGGTGGCTGACGATATGTGCATCTCTCATCATGAGCAGAAGTAGTGGGGGAGCATCATAGCCATGTGTTGAGAGGAATTCTTTGGGGTTTGAATAATTCACCTTTGAAAACATGGGTGTTTTGCTCAACATCCTTAAACAAACTTTATTCAGGGACCTTTTGAGTGGGATGGGCTACTCGACCTGAAGAAAATTCTAACTGAGCCCCACCTGCGAGGTCATGCGCTGTTTATTTTGATATGAGATTACCATATCGCGCACATATGGTTCTGATGCATGTGCCTGGTGTACCTTTATCACACAGGTAGTCATGATGGGTTTAATGGGCTTCGTATATTTTACCCAGTGTCACTTTGATGGGATGCACTGCTCTCTCACTCAATAATAATAATAATAATGATGATGATGATGATGATGATAATGATAATAATAATCTTTTCTACTATAGGCACACAAGTCCTGAAATTTGGGGGAAGGGACGAATCGATTGTTCCAAGACAAAAACAAAAGGAACGAAATTGTCACTACGTATTACAAAGAAAAAAGTGGAGTAAAAAAATAAAGTTTATAAATACGAAATGTTGAGTGTCATAGAGGTTATATAATATATGACTAGACATAAAAAACTTAAAAGTACATATATTTACACAAAAATAAATAAAAATCAAGTACGATATAACAAACAGTAATTAAAAACAGATCTAATTAGAAGGAAACAAAACAATGAAAGATTACTGATTAGGGCACTCTACAACCCTGTTTGTTTAACCATTTCAGAAATTGTACATTGCATACGAGTGCAACCAGATGCACCGATAAGCACATTTTAATGACATTTAGTGATGAAAAACTCAAGCGTCTCCATTGTACGATCCTAGAACTATGGCTTAGTTTTATTTTTACATATGATTCATCTTTTTGAAAGTTTATATTTTGAATCCAATTGTTTTTGTATTATTTTAACTTCTTTAAAAAGTCCGTGGCACCATAGATACGTAATTTAGTCTAATAATTAACTGCTTTGTTCTTTTCATTTTCTTCATTATTTTCCTGAGTCGGAGAAGAAAAATTATTCCTTCCCTCTCGTTTTCGTTGTTTGTTTTATGTCGTGTCTTTTCTTCTTCCATTTTTGTAGGTTTTCATCTGCATCCATTATTTATTCACTGCATGATAATAATGTGATACTACCTGCTGATACTGTTAAAGGATGGAATATTCGTTCGTCTATTTCTAATACTGGACATAAATTAATTTCTTTTGCCATTCCTGAGTATTGTTTGATAGTAGTCAGGAAATTGAGCTTGTTGTCTTTTTTGATGTTTCAGTTGATCACTAATTTTGTTTCTCTCTTTGTTTCTCTCTTTTAGTCTTTCTAGATCTTCTTGTCATCCGGCTGTAGGATGATTTTTACTACGACAAATGCAACAATTAGGTTTCTACCTTGTATTATAAAGTTCAGTTATGGCTCTGTGGCCTTCAGCGTAATTAGAATTTGTAAATCAATTTCGTTTGATCACTCTCTTATGTGCTGCGATGCAAAAGAACGACTAACCACAGATATCTTTCTTCTAAACGGTGAACTGTAGTGAATTACTGTGCTGCAAGGTGCCTATAAACAAGCCATGAACTTACGAAAGACCTAAGGCTCTAGAAAATACATATTAACGGTTGAGCATCTTGAAAACATAGCTATCAAATGTTAAAAACAAATATGATTAGTAAACAGGATGAACAATATTATACATACATACATACTCTCTCTTTCCTTTCCTGAGCGTCCAATAATACTATCCATATCACGTCCTCACTTTGTTGTTTTTTTGTTTTTTTGAACTATATATATATATATATATATATATACACACACACACACACACATATATATATATATATATATATATATATATATATATATATATATATATATATATATATATATATATATATATATATATATAGATATGTGTATATATATATATATATATATATATATATATATATATATATATATATAGATATGTGTGTATATATATATATATATATATATATATATATATATATATATATATATATATAGATATGTGTATATATATATATATATATATATATATATATATAGATATGTGTATATATATATATATATATATATATATATATATATATATATATATATATATATATATATATATAGATATGTGTATATATATATGTTGCTTATTTTTTGGTAGTTTTTGACTTATTTAGTCCCTCTGAGCGTGAGGCATTACTATATAGTTAATGCCCTTATATAAATTATATATATTTATGGAAAAAAAATGATGAATTTTTTTTCATTATGAGGTTTTTTCACGCTGATTACTTGATAAATTCTTATAAAGATTTTATCCTATATTATATTATATATATATATATATATATATAAGTTCATTTTCCATGTTTTTTATGTTCACTTGTAAATCAACATGGGATCCCCTGACGACAATGTCACCTTCTTTTAATTAAACATATTCTCTTATATCTCCAAACTAAACAATCATCTTGTCTGAAGAATGAAATAATCATCCAGACTTTTTCCTTTCCATGTTTCTGATAGCCTTCACAGGTATATCACAACTACGACAACATCTGTGTTATTGATATAATAGGTTCTATGTTTTTCTAAGATACTTTTCCCAGCATTTGGATCATGGAGAATGTATAAAAATGACTACACACTTAAGTTATGATAGAGCAATTGCCAATAACGAAGCTTTCTTAAAAGACAATGAGATCTATGACAATGACAAAGATGATGGTGAGGATTACGATGACGACGTCGATGATGATGGTGGTGGTGGTGGTGATAGATGGTGGTGAGGGTGGGCTCTACCGTCGAGAGCATTCTATGAGCGGCCAATCGATTTATCAACTAGCCAAGTGGCTATATATATATTTCACAGACACACATGTAACATTAACATAATTCTCAAGAAGCAGAATTAGCAGGAATCCTCACATGCAATTGTTGTCAGTTACACCTGTGCTTGTATAGATTTAAATTGCTATTTAATTAGTGTTTTATTACAAGACACATTTCTGTCAGTTTTTTGGTCTTTTTGCTTTAGCTCCATAAACATTTATTCTTATTATTTTTCTTTTTTTTCTTTTTTTTCTTTTTTAACAATTGGCAAGTAAGTGACAACATTGTATTTGTTCTGAACACGCAGGAAATAAAATGTCTAAACCTCAGCGAAATTACATAATGTAAAACAAAAATGTTTCCTTTTTCTAATATTTTCCTCCAAAGTAAATGCTATTACCTTATTCCATACATCTAAAATGCGCATGTAATGGTTATTATCCTCGTCAAACTTTGCCTTCGTGACTTTGTGACTTCGGTAATGATATTTTGAAATTTAACAATTTTCTAGAACATTCCAGATGAGTTCGGTGCTGAGTGGCTAAAAAAGAAGTTTCTCGAACTATGGAGAAGTCTCAATAAATTTTTATAATTTTCCGGAACTTTTCAGTTATATAATAGTATTATAAATACTATTTATGATACTTATAACACTAATAATTTTGGCACGGCTGACAGGACATTCAATCTGTTTTGGCGCTAGAGGCAAACACGCACACACGCGCTAGTGCAGAAATATACACATACTGATAGAGTGAGAGCGAGAGAGCGATAGATAGAAGTTGATAGCTCGATAGATAGATAGATAGAGAGAGAGAGAGAGAGAGAGAGAGAGAGAGAGAGAGAGAGATATTACACATGCATACAATATAACTAGTCACTCACACAGAAAAAGAGAAAGAGGAGAGGGAATGAACGAGAGAAACATTAAAACGTCTCATGTCAAATAAGTCAGCGTCGTATCAGCGATGCCAAAAGGCATGACTGTGCTAAAATGCATCATCCTATCCTCATTTATCAGGAATGCCGTTAAGAAGCTGAAAGACATTCTTGGCTATGTCTGTGGCCAATTTATTAAGACAAGAGCGAAATGTTACCCTGTGGTAGCATCCACTAAAATATGTGAGGCCTACAGGGCATATATCAGTATGGTTGTGGGGAATCAAAATAAATCTGCGGCACCCCATTTCACCTGCGAGCAGAGAAAAATGAAGAATTCGTGAAGTTTTGTTTGTTTGAATAGTGGAATTTTATATTATGGCAAATTTTAGAATTTCAAAATTTACATTATTGTTTTTTTTTTTTAATCTAATTTCCAGTGTTATACAAAAATACATAAGATATGAAATAAATACATTAATCATGTGTAAAACTAATTAATTTCTTCTTAATATCAATTTCATTTTGCCTTTTATTAGGATACTACAGAAGGTAAAAGTGAGCCATGAAAATCACTGCCTTAAAAATTTTGGCAAAAAGCCACTGACCACTCAAGCGAGTGATATTTCTGCCTGGTGGACCCTTTCAAGCTTCAGGCTGGCAAAGTTACATGTGCTGTTATGTAACGGGATCTATTATCGATCGTTCCAGTTCCACATGCCCTGAACTCCATATATGCACTCCGCAGGAGAGAGAGAGTAGCCGTCTCCGAGAAAGACGAGAAAATAAGACCAGGAAAATGTTATAAATACAAATTGCAATTTCAGAGGTGTAGCTAAAGAGAGAAAGCCATGTCACCTCAAAATAATGAAAAAATAAAAAAGCGTCTTTCCTCCCCATACTGATACCCTTCCTTCACTTCTGCTTTGTTATAACCAGAAATGATTCTGACGAAAGTAGCATTAGGTCGTTCAATTTTTCTCAAACGATCAATGGGCCAATTGGGTTGACTAATCAATAATGAATCTATAATGACTACTAGAAACAGCTTTAAGTCAACGGGGATCTTAGTCTACTCAGTATCAAGGTATGATATAATATATACGTAACATATGGCATAACTATAAGCACGGCAAATTTTAGTCATTTCTCTGCAGACTGAAAAAAGCCATAAGCAACTTTATATATATATATATACTAGCAGAAATACCCGGCGTTGCCCGGGTTAAAGAGAATAATGAAATCTAAAAACGCCGTCTAGACTACGCATCATCTTTATATATAGAGATGTATATACACACACGCACCCAAACACACGTATATATATGTATATCAATATAAATATATGAAAGTCAATGAAGTTTCGTAAAAGAAGGTGATCATGTACATACTTTCTTGCTGTTGTGATTATAACACCTCATTGTAAACTATGTTCCTTGTTTTCCCTTGTGGAGCATATACAAATAGGTTTTTTGTTGCTGCCCACTCTTGAGCAGCCAACATACAGTTGTCCATGTGAGAAGCAGGGCTCTTCCAAGAGAAGACCAGCTACAGACAGTGTTTGACCCTGATATTTGTTTATGGACATGGCAAAAGTCACACGAAGGGGGAATTGTAGTCTTCTGAATGTAAAAGGAATGTCTGCTCCTGATGGAGTAAGAGGAATTCTTGGAATAAAGACGTCATCCCCTTTTGCACATCCAGAAAGAATGGTAGCCTCGATAACGTGTGACATCATTTTCTAAATAATGCTCATCTGTTATGTTCGGGTTAAAATTTCATCAACATCAAAAATATATGAATTTTCATGGGAGTTATGGCCGTTATGCAAAGAATATAATTTCCAAATTTCATAAAGATCCATTCAGTACTTTTGACGTAGTTTTGGATA
>NC_142945.1:36525263-36527763 GCF_046866305.1 Octopus bimaculoides | reverse complement strand
TTATTATTATTATTATTATTATTATTATTGTTGTTGTTGTTGTTGTTGTTATGAATAATGGATTATAGTATACAAGAGTAAAAATACATAAGGAATAAAACAAAGTAAAAGTGAAACAAAATTTATACACGTGTTTGTATACGTATGAGCGTATGAGCATGCGTATATGTATATATATAAATATATATACATATATACACTCAACAAGTATGGATGTCAATTGTTTATACATCAATATGCATGTGTATTCGAATAAATGTTCTTTTCTAAGTTACTTATTGAGGTATATATATTAAGGTAAATAGGTGCAAAAATAAAATAAAATAAAAATAATAAATAAAAATAAAATAAACATATAATAAAACAAAGTAAGAATAAAATAAAATTAAGTAAATAAAATAAATAGAATAAAGTAAATAAAAGTAAATAGAATGTACGAAAATGAAATACATTGAAATAAATTCATGTTCGTGCGTGTATATGTGTGTGGATATATACATATTAAACAAGTATGAATGTCCTTGTTTCTGTATTATTGTGTGTGTGTTTATATACATACATGTGTGTGTATGTGTGTGTGTGTGTGTGTTTTCGTCCTAAGTTATTATATTAATTCTCAAGTATGCATTCATGTTGGTAAAAGGTTATTAAATTAATTATATTATTTATACTTAGATATGTTTAATACTTGTGCGATCGTGTATATTAACTTGCGCATTACTTGATACTAATATTTATATTTAAATTCAATTAATAATGATTATCGTCAGTTAAAGTATACAAGAGTAAGATTAAATGATTAAAATAGATAAAATAAAATAAATAAGGAAGTGGAAATAAGGGATAAGGAATAAACATGAATGAAAATAAAAGTAGAAATAAAAGTGAAGTGGAATTTGTTTATGTATGAATGTATATTCACATGTATGCATGTGTATGTGTATATGTACATATGGATTACATTATTTATGTATAGTATATGTGTATATGTATCTATGGATAATATTGCTTAAAAATATAAGATATTACAAATAAAATAAAATAAAATAAAGGTAAAATAAATAAGCAGAAATAAGAAATAAAGAATAAAGAATAAATAAAAAATATAAAGGTGAAATAAAGTTTGTTTATATGTTTGTACACGTGCATGTGTGTGTATATGTATGTTTGTATATATATTATCTATTTAGGTATTTGTATATATATGTGGAGGTGCAATGACCCAGTGGCTAGGGAAGCGGACTCGCGGTCATAGAGTTGCGGTTTCGATTCCCAGACCGGGCGTTGTGAGTGTTTATGGAGCAAAAACACCTACATCTCCACGAGGCTCCGGCTGGGGGGTGGTAGCGAACCCTGCTGTATTCTTTCACCACAACTTTCTCTCACTTTTTCTTCCTGTTTCTGCTGTACCTGTATTTCAAAGGGCCAGCCTTGTCACACTCTGTATCACGCTGAATCTCCCCGAGAACTACGTTAAGGGGTACACGTGTCTGTGGAGCGCTCAGCCACTTGCACGTTAATTTCACGAACAAGCTGTTCCGTTGATCGTTTAAGCTGGGACCCTCGTCGTCGTAACCGACGGAGTGCCACAAATATATATATTTGTATGTGTAAAGTAAAAGTTTTAGAAAAACCCCACTGGTTTCATATCTAGCGTGAACTAGACATATCTCCAGTTTCTCTAAACGATAACTGTTCTCTGCAAAGGATGTTTTTTTAAAAACACAAGAACGCCGGTGATAGTTGAAGAAATATTCCTCTGAAAAAATTATGGCCGAGCGAGTTGTCTTCTTTCGCTTGATAGCTAGGTTTTCCAATTTTGAAGTAAACATTTCCGAAAATGTGGGCAACTCCCCACAGCTTCCGTCCTGGAGTTCAGGTAGCCTCCTGGCTCGTGTGAGTTCATAAGGATTATATATTTACAAAGTCTTGTTCCATTGTGATAGGGTCCGCTAGTTTCCAATAATTTCCACCTAGTGATCGGATCGTCCTTTAGACGCCATAAATATGCTGCAAGTATTGTGTCGCATCACTTCAGGACCCTTAAAGACAAGCGGTCGAAGAACCCGATTTCTATTAAAACCACAGTGAGAACAACTTCATCACAACTATCATTATTACTGCTGCTAGTTATTCGACGGCTATAGTCATTCCTAAGAAAACAAGTCTTGACCACACTATTCAATTTACGAAGACAGATAGTAATAATTTGCCGTCACAGTAGGTTGAACTTGTCATGCTACCAGAACCAAAGGATATTATCACGTGTTCTTGCAGGAAAAAGGAAAGTAAACTATGAATGTTAATCTTAATTTTAATTTTAATTTAATTTTTTTAATAGTTCTTTTCTCTTTACATATTCCATTTTAGTACATATTTTTGATAAGGTTTTTCAGAAACCGAAACATGTAAAAGGAAAACTAAAATGTACCCAATTTTAAGAAAGTATTTTCGTTCTTGTTTTTTATAAATATCTACTTACTCGTGTGTTACCTCTACA
>NC_142945.1:36495263-36522763 GCF_046866305.1 Octopus bimaculoides | reverse complement strand
TAAATTCTCAATCGCAGGATAATACTAATAATATACCCTGAACAGGATAAACTACCCCTTTTTTTGCAGAAAAAAGTGTAGGCGGTTATCTATATATATATATATATATATATATATATATATATATTCCTGTTCCGAAGAAGAGCTATGCTCGAAACGTAAAACAACTACTCTTTACCTTCTCCGGGTATCTTAATACTTTACATGTGCTACGTCCTCGCGTTGTTGTTGTTGTTGTATTGTTTCTCTTGTTTTTTTCTCCGTTTGTTTTTTCAATTAACTATATACATACATACATACATACATACATACACACACACACACACACATATATATATATATATATATATATGTGTGTGTTTATATATATGCATATATATATGCATATATATATGCATATATATAGGGAGATAGATAGATAGATAGATAGATAGATAGATAGATAGATAGATAGATAGATACATGATGAGATTCTGGAAATTTTCTATCTGCCAAATTCCAGCCTGAAATAATTAGGTTATTAGTACTCTTTTTAATTTATTGAGTAACTTGGATCTTTGTCATGCTGTGGAATCAGATTTGGAACCAAATTTTGGTTACGTAGCAGACTTCTTAACCAGACAACTGGTGTAAGTGATCGGAACTGACTAAACTTCGTTTTAATCAGTTCCTAGGTGACAACCAGTCTGATACAACGTATAAATCTGAGAAGAAACCGTATCACAGAAACCAGAGATGAAACCAATGAAAATGCTGATCAATGTAAACATTAACAGTTTGTTTATTCATCACAGAAAAAAAATGAGGTTAATTAACTGAAAAATGATAATCTAATTAAGGTAAAGAGCTTCAAATCAATTGACATTTGGAATTAAGTAAAGTTTCATAACAATAAATAATCTGGGTTTGATCTACAAAGCTATAATTTATCCATACTTAATTTATTTCCTTTATCTTTGATTTACTTCAGTCTATCAGTTGCCGTATCAGTCTATTCATCGAAAAGATCTTTTAAACATTTTAAGTACTTCTGTAATTAGTACATATTAATTGTGTGGAGGAGAAGATAGTGAGGGAAGGGGTCGTTTACTATTCTTTCTATTATTAAGTAATTAGCATGGCAACGTGCGTGTGATTATATATTTGCGCGCGCGCGCGTAAGTATGTGTATGTGAGGACATAGATGCACTAGCTACGCGACAAAATTACTTTATAAGTTGTGGTTCTTGATAGTAACAATGTTAAACTCCCTCTATAATATGAGAGAAAAACATGAAGCATAAAGTTGGTATTTGTTCGTTTCATGTATAACGCGCGTTTCTGCAACCTTGAGAGCTGATACATGGTGAATTCAATTTACAAAGCATCTGGTTGTATTTTAACCCTGTCTAAAGACATGATCGGTAAATTCTATCTACCAATCGTTGGCTCCGTAAATTCTATTAGCTATTTATTATCGCTCTGAATTATCAATTGCATCGCAGAAACTTGCGTTGTATATGAATTAAAGAAATACCAGCTTCATGGTTTACTCTGTCTGCCTGTCTGTCTGCTTGCATGTCTTTTTGTCTGTCTGTCACTTTCATTCTCTCTCTCTCCCTCTCTCTCACTCTCTCTCACTCTCTCTCTCTCTCTCTCTCTCTCCCTTATATATATACATATATGTAAGAACGACCGTGCGAACCCAAAAGGAGAAATGGTGACGAATGGAAAACAGGGCTCCTTCTTTATAACGCGTCACACGGTCGAACACAAAATATATCAAATGATATATATATGTTATACTTCGATAACATAGAGAATTCGTAAATGCCAGTAAGGAAGACGATGAGAACACAACCGTATGAGATGAATAACAGTAAGATTTGTTGTAGCATTAAATTGTATGTCTGTGTGTGAGTGAATGCGACATAATGAAACAATAAAAGACAGGCCGTCATATAAACAAAATAGTGTGTGCGAGTAATACATGCATGTGTATGCGTGAGATACAGCGGATAGAAAAGAGTCAGTAACACGTATAAGAATTTAAGATACCAGTTCATAGAGTACACAGTGGTAAGTGTCTGTATATAAGAAGTTAAGGCGTGTGGGGCAGAGCGATCACTAGTTGTGATGTTAGGGCTTCCATGCCAAGCCGGGTTCTTGAATACAGATGTCCTTCGCTGGCTGAGTTCTTGGCTGTTATTTCGTGGCGAAGGTGAATCGCACAAACAGGGTTAGAAGTCCTGCAGTTAGCTGTTGGTAGCTGGTGTACGTAGAAGTCATGTTATAGCTGAAGGTCGGCTCCAGAGAAGCATTAGTAAAACACTATCACGTGACCTTATTAGGGGCTGTGATTGGTCAGTTTGCGTTCTGGCGGGAACGGTACGAGATAATTTACCCGTGCAAAGAATAGTCAGTCATGTGATGGATACAGGAGGTTGCTCTCTACTACGCCCGCACTTGATTATATTTATAACAGTGGGGAAGATGGTTTGTTTGTATATAATGGCGATAGAAGTGTTCACTACATACATATATATATATATATATATATATATATATATATATATATACAAAATACGGACATTGGTGACGATGAAACTGATGATAATGATGATGACGACGACGACGACCGCGACGACGACGATGATGATGGAGGAGGAGGAAGAAGAGGAGGAGTGCCTAAATTATTACTACACTAAATGTTTTCTTCAATATTCTCTGCTGTTTCACCTAGAGCTACTCCACAACCTAAGACATATTGTGCACTCAGCACTGGCCAACACACTTGTTGTTGAATCCTTTCCAAAGCGTGATCAGCAATTTCAATAAATATAAAATACACACAGCTATTTCTATTCGATCACTTGCAAGAAATTACAATTTAAACAAAGGTAAGAATAGTTCATCAACGTAGAAATTTATTGCTACATATTCTCTGATTTCAGTGAGATTTTTTAATCATCCAATCAGTACATAAAGGATAACGTGGGCTCTCGACCTGCTAAAAAAAGCATCCGAGTTCCTTTAACTGTATTTCACTGATACTTTAGACAATACAGTCCCTGGTGAGTATAGTCTCTAGATGGAATGCTCATGCTTGGAACGTCTACGATCATAACATTTTTCTATCTTACAAACTTGGGACTAAGCGACATCTACTACTGCTGCTCCTGTTGCTGCTGCACCTGTTGCTGCTGCTCCTGTTGCTGCTACTGCTGCCGCTGCCGCTACTACTACATGGTTGTGAAGCAAATTTCTTAACCACACAACTATGCTTGCACCTGGGCGAAGTTCAATAATTATGACAACAAATATAATGACGATCTGTGGCGACAAGAGAAACAGGGGCTGAAAATGATGGTTCGCTGTTATGTAGTCTTTACTTACGAATAGTTTGAAAGAAATAATCACAACCAATGAAATTGGTTGTTGTTGTTGTTTAGAGCTACGTCAAACCAGGTCCACTTGAACTTTACGATCATCTAACCCATTGTTTCTCTTCTATGAAACCTTTGATTTCTATTTTATTCAGACAGACCCTCTCAGCCATTCGATGTTTAAAAAAATCATATATTTTTATAATTAAATATTATTAAGAACTGTACAAAACACTGTTAAAATATTTTGTGTATTGTAGACATATAACCAAATTTATTGCACATAAATTTTAAGGAAATCTTATATGAACCCCCAAGGCCCATATGAGCCCTGGTTGAGAACCACTGATCTAATTGGTTATTTTAGACATCGTGGATTTATGACTCCACTACCCAGCAGAGTTTTGGTGTTTTAAAGACGGTAATATACGTGATTTGTATGAGATTTGATTGTAATTTCTAATAGCTCGAAACTTTGGTTGCTGCATGGAAGAGCAATTGAATATTTTATGTAAAGGGAAGGTGGTGAGCTGGCAGAAACGTTAGCACGCCGGGCGGTATTTCGTCTGTCACTACGTTTTGAGTTCAAATTCCGCCGAGGTCGACTTTGCCTTTCATCCTTTCGGGGCCGATAAATTAAGTACCAGTTGAGTACTAGGCTCAATGTAATCCACTTATCTCTTCCCACGAACTTGTGTGTGTGTGTGTTATATGTAATAATTAAATTATATAATATGCAGTAAAGTGCATATTTTGTTAAGCGCATGACTCTCTGGTCTGTGACAAAATTGTCTTACACGAAACTGGTCCGTGGTGCAAAAGTGTTTTGAGACAGCTGCTCTATGGTGAAGGTAAACCAAAAAAAAAATCGGGGGAAATAAAATGGGTTTCGCAAATGAGACGTCAAAGCATCATGGTTCATAAATAAATGTAAAACCTGATATGTTGCACCCCTGTCTGAGCCATATCTTACGTAGAAGAACAAACACTGAAATGATGACAATCATATCAGCATCATCGATGAAGACCACAGTGATTATAACGATGATGATGATGATGATGATGATGACGACAACGACGGTAGTGATGATGATGATAGTAATGATGATGATGATGATGAAGATGATGATCTGGTAGATCAAGACAAAATCTTTACCAGTAACCTAACAGTCCAAAATGAGACCATTGCAATGCTATGAAAGAATTCTAATTCACAAATACATATCAATTAAATTCTGAGTAAAAAACCCTAACCACAAGGCCACGTGCCCTCACATTGTTGCTCCAGTTCACTCAGCTGTAAATGGGAAGCCCTGAGACGGACTAGCCTTCCGTTCAAGGGGAATGTTTGCTTATCCGGCTAGCCAGCGGCGTGGCATCATCTGAAAGTTACAACAATGCTATAAAACGTATTGTAACCAGTAGTGTATGACCACACGCGATAGCTATATCGATATAGTGATATCGATGAAATACTCATCAATTTTCAAAGTATTTTTATTACGTATTTCAGTGAACTGCACCTAACTATGGTACCTATTATCAATCGACAAGAGAAAGAAGGATCTATTCAGTTAGCTGACCTGTTAGACATAGCAGCCAAACTCCATCAAATCACATCCTACCGTCTTACAAAACAGAAGGACTCATTGGACCGGTGAATCCTGACTGAAACACCTATGATCACAGGTCTACTTAATCAGAACTGTCCCGAATCTAAACGACAATCTCTTCATAATTTAGTAAAGTAAATGCTTTCTCCGCCGATGTAATGACCTACTTGTAATATGAAATAAACTCTCAAGTTTTGGCAAGCAGAAAGACTAACTCATTATCACAGTATAGTGGTAGTTTTGTTGCTGTTGTAGCCACCAATGACTAATAATATATATGTAATCCGATTACAAGAATCTTAGATTAATATGTATTTCATTAGAATAACAATATACTGTTAAGCTTCTTTCTTTACAAGACAATTGTTTTATGAAACTTAGAGCAGATACAACTTCCTGTATGGAGTGTGAAACGTTTTTAATTACGCAATAACCAAGGACTTAATCTATCTATCTATCTATCTATCTATCTATCTATCTATCTATCTATCTATACATACATACATACATACATGCATACATGCATACATACAAACAGACACACATACACACACATGCACACACACACACACACACACACACACACACACACACACCCACACACACACACAAACACACATTCTATCTCCCCCTCTCATTCTTCCCTCTACTGTTCTTCGCCTCTACCTGTCACTACTTCTCTCTCTCTCTCTATCTCTTGTTACTCGTCCTTCGCCTCTCAGCGTTACTACTACTATCTCTCTCTCTCTCTCTCTACCTCTCGTTGCTCACTTTTATTCTACTTCCTCTCCTCCTTTTCCCTCTGCTACTCTTTCTCTTCACACAGCCTTGGTCACGTGTGTCCGGCTGCTATTTCTTTTCGTTCTTGGAATCACCAAGCTCGCACGTACTTCTTTGCCCCTCCTGTACGTGCTTAACAGCGTTCAAGACATACACACTTCACGTCTGGCTGTACAGCCTTTTTGTTTGTTTATTTCACCGTTTCATTCTCCTGTCTTGTTTTCCGTCCGCCACTACCCTCCACGAAAACAATTTTATTTGTGTTCGTGGGAAGAACCATTTTAACGATGCGTACTGCCTTAATTCTTCGAAACGCCGGAGTTTTAATGGTGGCAGCTGATGAAGGGGATGTTTCTATGTGGCCTGCTTGTTTGTTGCACCTTGTTTACCATTTTGTCCTTGTTCTTTTGCCACGCCATGTTCCCAGTTATGTATCTATATGTACATGTAGATGAACGTATATACATACATGTACATATATATGCATATACTCATATATTGTTTATATATATATATATATATATATATATATATATATATATATATATATAACGAAGACGGATGTGTAAACAACAAGCAGATGTACTAGTTTAACGCTCGAGAAGTGAGAAAGCCTTTTACATTTCGAGCCTACGCTCTTCGACAGAAAAGAACACAGAAATAAACAGGGAGAGAACATAGAAAAAGGTTTAGTGGCTAGCGATCTATCATGGCGAATGCCGGACAGAGGAATGGTGGTGTGTGTGGTGTGATGTTGTGTGGTGTGGTGGTATGTTGCGTGGTGGTGTGGTGCTGTGTGCTGTGGTGGTGTAGTGGTGTGTGCTGTGGTGGTGTGTGCTGTGGTGGTGTGTGCTGTGGTGGTGTGTGCTGTGGTGGTGTTGAGATGTGGGAGAGGCGAGAGTGGAGGAAGCAAGGGTGGGTCTAAGGGATGGGGTAGGGGTAGGATGGGATGGGATGGTAGGGTTGGAATGTGTAGGGGTGGGGTAACGAGGGAAGGAGTGACGATGAAGGGAAAGGGTGGAAGGGAGAAGGTGGATAGGAGTGAAGTGAGGAAGTAGAGGCCAGAGCAAGAGAGGAGAGGTGGGTGGGAGGAAGTACGTGTGAGAGGAAGAGAGAAGGGGGATTAGATAAAGAAAAGAGGAGAATTGAGCCCATGTGAGCAAAGGAACAAAGAGAGAAGAATAATGCCTGCTCACGGCGAAGACGGGAGTCCGGATGGGCCCTGTGCAAGGACAATCCGAACACAGACAGGTGTTGTAAAGAGTGACCGGTAGAGCGGGAATGGCGCGAGACCGGGGTGTCGTTGCCGAGTCGGATGTCTAGGAGGTGTTCCGCGAACCGATCAGCCAAGCGACGTGCTATTTGACCGATGTATAGAGAAGGACAGTGAGAGCTGGAGATGCAATAGATGACGCTGCTAGAAGTGCAGGTGAAGGAGTCAGTGATATGATAGTGTCGATGATGGGTGCCTGTGTTTGTAGTGGATGGAGGTGGTGAGAGTGGAGTGATTAATGCTGACCGAAATGTCGAGAAAGGCGACTGAGGTGTCGGAAATAGTGCAGAAGTGGAGGGCAGGATGGAAAGATTTGACAAAAGTGAAGAAAGAGTCTAGATGTTCGCAGGAGAGTGAGGTCGCACCGATGCAGTCGTCAATATAACGACCGTATAGTTCAGGAGTGGGACCAGTGAAACTTGAGAATATTTGGGCCTCAACGTAACCAACGAACAAGTTCACATAGTCGGGGTCCATTCTCGTTCCCATGGCCACACCCGAGAATTGCTGGTAAAAATCACCCGCGAACGAGAAGCAGTTAAGAGAGAGGACAAGTTCGGCCAGACGAAGGAGTGTGAATGTGTCAGGTTGGAGGTAGGGTCGAAGGTCAAGGAAATTTTGGAGTGCATACAGCCCCTCGTGGTGAGGAATCACTGCGTATAGACTCTTGATGTTAAGAGTGGAGAGAAGTTTGGAGGGGCCAGGAGGGAAGGAGAAAGAGTTGAACAAACGAAGAGCATGGTTGGTGTCATGGATGTGAGAGGAGAGGGAAGCCACTAAGGGGCAAGGACACGGTCAAGATATCTGGAGATGAGTTCGGTGGGGCAGTTGCAGGCGGAGACGATGGAGCGGCCAGGGTTGTTAGGTTTGCGGATGTGGGGGAGGAAGTAAATTATGTGGGTGCCGACAGTGAGATTAGAGGCGTTGGGTGGGGGGAGACGGGAGGAGGAGATGAGGCCATGAATGGTGGAGGACATAGTCTGTTGGTAGGTGGGCGTGGGGTTGGAGGGAAGAGGGCAGAAAAAGGGGGTGACTTGAAGTTGGTGGAGAGCTTCCGCCTTTTAGAGGTCCGCGCGCCACACTACCACAGCTCCACCATAGTCGGCCGGTTTTATGATGTCCGTGTGGTGTCCGAGACATCGAAGGGCCGAGAGTTCGGCTGAGGAGATGTTCAGATGGGGACGCTCGGAAAAGTCAAACCGGTCCACAGCACGCTGGCAAGCGCCCGCAAAAAGATCGACTGCTCGGAACTGGCCAGGAGCTGGCATCCACTGAGATGGTTGGTGGCCCAGGTCGGTGAAGCAGTCCTCCTCATTAGATGCAGGTGAAGTGCCGCGGAAAAGCGCACACAATACAACGCGGCGCACAATGCTGCGGATATCGGCACGAATCCGAAATTCGTTGGTGGGTGAAGTGATTGGGATGAAATGCAGACCTCTATTGAGGGGGGAGCGCTCTGCCTCAGAGAGGGGAAGATCTGGAGGAATGGTAACAACAGACTGAAGTGGAGAAGGGGTGGATGGGACAGAAGTAGGAGGGTTGGTGGGGTGGTAGAAGGCTGGGAGGAGGGGATGAGGGTTATGTAAGATTTATCAAGTAGCCAGCGTGGGAAACCAATTTAGGAAAAACTTAATACAAAGTATATACTTTTTTCTTTAAATATGATATAATATATATATATATATATATATATATATATATATATATATATATATATATATATATATATATGGGAGAATTTACGAAAAAAAACAACAGACGAAGACAGGTGGTGTAAACAACAAATGGATGTATTAGTTTAACGCTCGGAAATAGAGAAAGTCTTTGACGTTTCGAGATACGCTCTTCATCTGAAAGGAACACAGACAGAAATAAGGTGAGAAACAAAGAGAAAAATATATATATATACATATATATATATATATATATATATATATATATATATATATATATATATATATATATATATATATATATATATATATATATATATATATATATATATATATATATATATATATATATATATATATTATATGAAAGGCTATTACTATAAGTAACTCGTCGCACAGTAATGGGACTCTAAAGTCAAACTACTGTGTATATTTATTGAAGTAGCTTGACTTCCCATTACTGCGTGAGGCGTTATTTATAGTAATAGCCCTTAATATAATATAATATAATATAATATAATATAATATAATATAATATTATATTATATTATATTATATTATATATATATATATATGTATGTATGTATGTATCAATTCTACCTACATTGCATTACCATTAACTCTCTTAAATTAAAATAAACTAAATGAATTTAAATGCCATTGTCCTGCCTTGATTAATTGTTTTCCTCTTTAGCTTATATATATATATATATATATATATTACTGGCGACTCCGGCACTCGGGCTGTTCGGGCATAGCCCGAGTATAAATTTAATAATGCATGCTGATATAATTTCCACCAACACTGACTTCAAGTATATAGGTCATCAGCGTCACTCGGACTCATCACAAATTTATAACAGAAAAGAGGGGGTGTATTTCCATGCAGGAAAAAGCATAGGAAAATTTGTTGTTGAAAATCCGAAGAATATGGAAGCATACAACATCATCCACCAAAACATACGCCTCCTTAGGAATGACCTACGAATGAAAAAGGCACTGGAAAAACGTAGGATTATCAAAAGCAAGAGACAACCGCAATCCCTAAAAAAAAGTTACTCACCAGCGCCAAATTACCCATCAAAAATACAACCCCACTAGTCAAAAAGAGCAACCGCCCTAACTGCGGGACTTGCATCTTCCTCTTAGAGGTCTCAAAATACAAATTTAAGTTGGATCAAACTTTTACCATAAAAATCACTTCACCTGTGCATCGAAGAACTTAATCTATGTTCTTAAATGTGATGAGTGATGGAGACTACGTAGGTCAAAATAGTTTGACCTTGATGGACAGACTGACGGTACACAGGCAACAAATCCGGGACCCCACGACCGGGAAAATTCCCGTATGCAAACATCCAAACCAATGTCCTGCAAACATAAATACCAAATCTTCCCTCTCTATCAATGAACGAGAAACACTTCAACCCAATTCCGTTTGAATAAGGAAAGCATGCTCCTTAAAAAATATAAACCATAGCTGAATATCTTTTAGAAAGAAGAAAAAACACATAAAAAAAAAGGAAAAAGACCCAATTTCTCCACACAAAAACAACCAGATACAACAGACATAATTAAAAAAAGCTCTAGTGATCGTCTTCCACGCGGGTTTCGAAACCGCAACTTCAAATCACCATACAATAACACCATACAAACATCAGTTGCTGACACCACCTAACTCTAGACCAATTAAATTTTACAAACACCAGTTGCTGATATCACCTAACTTTAGGTCAATGAAATTTTACCTCCGGTCAAAACCGAATTTCAGTAAATACAACAAAATGATTTTTTAAGAGAATCAACCAGCTGGAATGGTTGATGACCGTTCCCCACAGGGAAGTCAACCAGGCAGAACGACAAACATAACCACTAGAAAAATATGATGTCATCAGTATTTTAACGAATCAAAAATCAGATCCGTTCACGGAAAAAAAATTATAAATGCACTGCATCCCCAAAAAACTTCGTTACAAGCGAAAATCCCTGCATACGACGGAAAAAAGAATCACAGAAAACCCTTTTTTTTACTATCTTCATTTCTCCCTCTTAACCTTTAGTTATTCACATTTCTTGTTGATCACTTCTAACACAATTGAATTATGTGCATTTAAATAAGATGATCCACATTTTTTATATTATTGAATGTTGTGAACATTTAAATCATATTTGATATTATTGAATCTTGACTCAATATGACCGAACCTTTGGTGATCCACATTTCATATCGATCACTTCTAAAACTATTAAATTCTGTACACTTAAACGAGATGACCCATACTTTTTATATGAATGAATGTTGTGAACATTTAAATGTTTGATATTGAATCTTGTAAACATGTTTTTCTACTTCGCAATTTCAAATTTCTACCATTGATAAACAAAAAATATTGTTGAAACTAGTTTGGTGTGTATGTAAATGAATTTATTTAAAAACAATTACAAATTTTTCAAATTCAGGTGCATTTCCAGCAACAAGATTTCCTATATATATATATATATATATATATATATATATATATATATATATATATATATATATATATATATATATATATATATATATATATATATATATACCTACGTAAAAAGTGTCTTACTGCCGTGGAGATTCTTACAGTAGTAGAAATGGAATTTTTAACTCCTATTTCTAAATTCGGTATGTGGTGAAGCAATTAGCTGACCTCTAATTATAATTATGTTTATAATTCTAGAGTATATATATATATATATATATATATATATATATATCAAAAATTTAAATGAGAGTTTTGACGCTAGTATCCATTATTATTGAAGTTTATTTCCTATGTCAACATTTCTGTATAAGGTTATATTTAACTGTCAATTCAAGTTAAATAAGTAGAAATGTTAAATCTAATTTGATTGCACAGTTTAGAGAGGTGATAAGTAGATATTTCCTAAAGAATTCAAACTATGATAAAATTATTAATACACATAGCATTAGGTTTGGTTTCTCAAACACTATGAACTTAGCCCAAATAATTGCAGCTCATAATTTTAAAATACTTAAATCAAAGGGAATTGGGGAGGATAGCGATGTGAACCCTGATATAAATAATAATAATAATAATAATAATAATAATAATAATAATAATCGTACTATGATTACAGTAACAGAGGTTAACCCCAGAATATTGAAGTTTGAAGGCCCAAATGTGAGAGTGAAAAATGTAGTTTATCAATGTAAGGTAAAGACTCAGACAGATGTTAGCCTATACTTGGGGTGTTCTTCGGGACAAATCTGTAAAAGATTATCTAATCATTATAGTACCTTTAGAGATAGAAGTAAAATAGCGAGTACTAGTCTTAGTAAATTCATTTGGGAACTGAAGGAACAAGAAAAAGCAATATTCATTAGAATGGTCAATTATTGGGAAATCTTTCCCTTATGACAAAGGTAAGAGATATTGCTCGTTGTGTAATCTAGAATTATATTTTATATTACTCTCTAAGGGTAAGTTAATAAATAAACTCACATATAATGCTTTCAGATGTAGCCGTTATCCGAGACACACATTCTCTGGTTTAAATAAATTATAAATTTCAGTATGATCGGGTATTATAGTATATTATAGTATAATATTAGGTTTAAAGGCAGGGCATATCAATGTATAATTTACCAATAACAATTGTATTTGTGTTTATTTGCTAAAGTTTCTAGAGATAATATAATATAGATTTCCATTGATTTAGAATTTATTACCAGGAATCAATATTACCAAGAATCAATAATTTGTAATATTTGATTGTTTATAATTAATAATATTATGAGGGTTTTCTCCCTTAGACGGACCTTTATTTAAGGAGGAATTTATTTAAGGAGAAATTTGAATATGAACCAGACTTAGAGACTATGTTTTTGGTGTTTACTCTTTACCTTTTACCCTGAAAATGTGTAAGGTAATTTATTTATTTAACTTGAATTTAACAGTTAAATATAACCTTATACAGAAATGTTGACATAGGAAATAAACTTCAATAATAATGGATATTAGCGTCAAAACTCTCATTTAAATTTTTGATATATAACCAAGGAGATCGATCCATAAGGAGTCTACTATAGACCTTTGTGGACGAATTTTTGCTGTTTTGGTAATGATTACATGTTTATCTCATCAACACATTGTGGAGATATCATCATATGAACACACACACACACACACACATATATATATATATAGCGTCACGCCGGGCGGTATGAGACGTGAAAATGTATTTATTTAACCATGAAACTTCCGTAAAGTTACGGTCGTTTCACAACTTTCTTTATGTAGTATTAATTTCAGTATGCAATAAATTATACGTACATTTGCATTAATATGTATGTTCAGCATCAAAATATGGTCCCTCATGGTATCCCAGAATTCATAAATTAATGCAAATTAAGAAAGCACACTCATTAGATGACCAGGACATCTTGGTTGTACCAATTTAACTCCTGAATACCTCTAATATAGTCAAAGTATGAAATGCTAAGCAACAGGATTATCAAACATTCTTTATTCGTTTACTTAAATGATTGAAATACATCATTCTTGGATACCATGTGGAACCATATTTGATATTTAGAATATTTAGACATATTTCAAACATATTTAGTGTTGTTACGAAATAATTCATCGTCCCCGACAGGATAACTGGCAAAATCGACATTTGCGAAATTTGGAGTCTTGTTGCAAAATGATAATGCTAGTATGATGCCCCTGTCCAAATTATTTATGTTCATAAACCACAAATAATTTTAACAAGTGCTTAACGTCAAATGGAAATATATTGGCCACCTTCATTTGCCAATCAAAGAATAAAGCAAACAAATTGTTTTGCCTTTATTTCAGAATTGTTTCAGGAGGTAAACTGACTGAATTGTTAGCACATTGGACAACATGTTCAGCGGCATTTCTTTCATCTTACGTTCTGAGTTCAAATTTGTCGTTCATCATTTCGGGGAAAATAAAATAAATACTTATTGAACACTTGGGGTTATGTAGTCATCTAGCAGCACTTCCTCAAGAATTTAAGGCCTTTTGCGTTTTGTGGAAAAGATTAACGTTGACTAAAGTGAATGACAGCCCCGTGATTGATCGAGAACAGGGAGGAGAGAACGAAACAAGGATATACAAGAAAATACAGAATTGAAATCAGAAATAGGACTAGCACATTGGAATAGAGAAAAGACCAGAAGCTTCTACGAGTGCAGGCAGTGTCATAAAACATTTGGTACCGAAGTAGGATTCAAGATCCATCAAGGTGTATGATGTGTATGAAGAAGTCGAAGCAGAGTAGGTCACCTGAACGTCAAACTTGAAGTAAATCATTCCAGGGGTCGAACAACAGGGGACCAATAAATGCTTCAATTGAAGCTAACTTCTAACTAAAAATCATAAGGTTAAGATACCTCTTCACCTGAAAAAAATTATGAAGAAATCAACTTCAAATGAGAAGGCCCGTTACAAAACTTTAGAAGACAAAGTGTGCAAAAAGAACTTAAGGTCCAATGTTGATGGTTAAATACTAGTCTGTCGATCCAGTAGGCGATGCCTCATATCAGTGAGTGGGACCCATTCGATTTATAGCCATCGAGAGTAAGATCCCGAAACGGTGCGCAATCTCTCCTGAAGACTCCTGAGACCTACTTTTGTTCGGTAAGTGGAGCTTTCCATTAGCAGCACTTGCACAAGCAAACTGTATGCAAATCTCTCATCCGTCCCAGGCAGCCCTTTAGCTTGCTTCCTCCCCTGGTCCCCCAACCCTATGCAGGCTTATACAGCAAATCTCCCAAAACGTCGCCCGGAGTGGACCAGCTCGCTCCTCACTCTTGCTACGCTGTGCCTATAATAGAAAGGTTTATTAGCTACTGCCAATATGCTTGAATTACATTATTCTACTTGTTTCAGTTGATTGGATAATAGCTATCTAAAATCCTAACCCTAACCCTAACTCTAAAACCCTATCCCTAGCCCCTAAAACCCTAACCCTGACCCTAAAACCCTAACCCTAACTCTAAAACCCGAACCCTAACCCTAAAACCCAAAAGCTAAAACCAGTACAAATGTACGAACGATGTCATAAATAACAGTACCGCCGATAGTTGTTGTTGACAAACAACGGCACTAATTTTATTCAAGGGAAAAGATCCCATTACACCGCCAGAACGTGATGTTGACAAACCACAGCAGTAATTATTTTCATCTCAATAGACGTCAGTGATTGGTTGAAATTACCGAAATACGACAACTTTTAGCATGGAATAACTTCGAATATAATTTTTTTTTTCTGTTCTATAAGACAAAATATACAAGTATACGAAGTTTTAAAGCATTTCGGTAGAAAACACACTAAATAAAAAATGGTGTCCGCCAAATCAGAAAGATCCTCTTTATTATCGAACAATACTGTGTAGATCTGAAATGGCTTAAATTTTTTTATGGCTACGAATCCTCTGGGGACCAACTAGAAATTCTCTGGGGACCACGGGTGGGTCCTAGGGACCACGTTGGGAATCACTGCTCTAAAACACTCTAAAATATATTTATGGCCAGTCAGAAAGACCATTAGTTTGGCACCTATAAATGGCTTAACTGTGTAGGTGACTCGCCACGCCCAAAGAAGTGTTTAGTAAATGTCCGCCTCAGAGACGTTTCCTGTAACAAACATGGAACTCTCCATTTGTTGAATAGAACCACGACAGCAACTTCGGAAACCATCATGGTCGGAATTGATGTAAGGGAGATAACTCCGTGTCGAATGAAACGCCACCAACCTGCTCATTCTAGATGTACATTTTCTTTTTGTATGACGTTTTCCTCCCTTTAGTGATTGAAAGGTTATGAGCCTCCGTCTATTTGAGTCTGACGAATCGTCTATGCAACTAAGAGCTTTATAGGTGTGAAAACAGTGGTCACTCTCTGACCCATAAAAACTAACGTAACTAAACTGTATTATATTCTATCGACCCCGGGAAGATGAGAGGCAAAGTTGACCTCGACGAAATTTAAACTTAGAACGTGACAAGCTGTAACCAAATGTTACAGGGATTTTGACAGATATTTCAATGATTTTGTAAATGGTTTAACAGAATTATTGTATATTGGTTTCAAATTTTGGTACAGACCAGCAATTTCGGAGAAGTGAGTAAGTCGATTACATTGACCCATTACTAAACTGGTACTTATTTTATCGATCCTGATAGGACGAAAGGCAAAGTCGACCAAGACAGAAATTGAACTCAGAACTTACAATTACCACAGAGAGAAAGAGAGTGAAAAAGAGGGAAAGAAAGGAAGAGAGGGAGCGCGCGCGCAACCGAGCTAAGGGGAATAACTCTTCAGCCAATCGCATGACTTAAGCTAAAGAACAGAATTGTTATATCCTAGATGTGTTGAAAAACTTTCATGAACAACTTACCCTGCACATTCAACATATGAACATTCAACCACAAAATAAACCTGTTAAACTAAACTAGTAATTCGTTTAGATAATAAAACGAATGCTGATGAAATTTCCTCATCGTTCTTGTTTATCATACTCTTGATTAGTCGTTTGAATAGTTTCGCATTTCAATCACCGGTATGCTCCATGCGACCCGGCAAGCGAAACTGGTTCGTTAATTACTATTTATTTATTTATCATTATTCCCGCAAAACCTTTCCAGACTCTTCTTCGTTCCCTTTCACATAACTAATTTACACACAGTCGAGTTTTATTTTCGCTTAACTTTTGTTAATGTTTGGTAAATTATTGAACGAATATTTAATATTTCGAAGTTGTTTGTTGTTGCTATTCAATTTTAAGTTCTTTCTACATTGTTAAGGACATTATTATATAGAAATTTGTTATAAATACTTCTAGTGAGATCATTTGTTTTTTTTTGCAGTTGACTTTCATAGCCAGATTGTTATTCTGAATATTCCATAGAATGTTCAATAACACAATCCTGTATATTGGCGAAACCACGCTTTTCGCCAGGTCAGAGACAATGCTGTACACCTAACTCTCAAGTTACAGAATATTGTCGCAGATACTTTACTTCTAACATCCACACCAATACTCACCCAGTTTCGTTTCATTCCCTAGTCAATTCATGCCAACACTGACCGTTATTTACCAATTCTAGGATTGAATAACCTTGACGTTGTTGCAGACGATATCCACCATCCTTCGTTATCATTAAAAAAAGCATTTTTTTTATAGACTGCTATAAATTTATGATTTTTATTGCTCTTGAAGATCCATGAACCGACATTGGTTTATTTTTAGTTCCTTTATTACGTATGTGGCCCTGTATTGCAATGGTTCTCAAGTGGAGTCTATTTGACCCTTGGCGTCTTCCATACTCTTTTACTTGTTTCAGTCATTTGACTAGCCATGCTGGAACACCGCTTTTAGCCGAGCAGGTCGACCCCATGACTTATTCTTTGGAAGCCTAGTACTTATTCTATCGGTCTCTTTTGCCGAACCAATAGGTTGCGGGGACGTAAACACACCAGCATCGGTTGTCAGGCGATGTTGGGGGGACAAACACAGACACACAAACATATACACACTCATACATATATGTAGATACATATATACGACGGGCTTCCTTCAGTTTCCGTCTACTAAATCCACTCACAAGGCTTTGGTCGGCCTGAGGCAATAGTAGAAGACACTTGCCCAAGGTGCCATGCAGTGGGACTGAACTCGGAACCATGTGGTTGGTAAGCAAGCTACTTACCACACAGCTTGCAAAAAATATTTTTATGCAATTCCTTATGATATTTTATCATAAAAAACATAATAATTTTTTTTTTAACATTGAATGGCTATAGGGGCCCAATAGAATAAAATAGGAATTAACGGGACCCATAGGCAAGAAATGGTTGAGTATCACTGTTATATCGTATTAACATTCTTTAACTTTCACTAAAACATTATTGTAGCTTTCTTTAACTTTCACTAAAACATTATTGTAGCTTTCTTTGACAAACACAAAGTTTTTATCACTTTTTTCCCCCCAGAATTTGTAAATCTATTTCTATTTCTTTAATGTCAATAATAGTAAATTAACTCTTGTTTGAGGGTAATAGGTATTGTTCAAAACAGTGCCCCTACCGAATCTTTTGTGTGAATTTTAAGGAACTTATGTCAACTGCTTGAAGGGAACAACTTGACCAGTTGACTGGAGAAGTTGTTCAATTCATATATTTATCGATTCATTGAAGATGTCTGCAGTATAAGTAGACAATACTGACTTATTGAAGTAGAATTAATTCACTGAGACTTGCTAAGAGGTATTCGGACTCTTTCGCTATTTTTTTTACTAATTAGAAACTTATTTTTAAATGACTGATTAGACGAATGATAAGGATTAAGTTTTATTGATGAATATCAACAATTATTGAATCGTTCTTTTGAAAAATGATTGAATAGATGACATTTCAAGAACACCATAATTTACTTGGTCAGTGTTGATAATTCACATCGTATTGAGCATTGTCTCTGGTATAACACTTTCATATTTATGGCTCAGTCTACCTAGCTGTAAATAGGCACCATTGGATTACTCTGTCGGATGATAGATGTTTTCATTGCAACCTTAAGAGTTTAGTGGTCAACAGCAGGGAGAATATTCTACCCCTGTCACCATTATCATCATCATTTAACATCTGTTCCATGCTGTCATGAGTTGGACGGTTTGACAGGACCCGATGGCTCCAAGGATTACATCGTGTTCCAGGATCTACTGTGGTATCATTTCTATGGCTGTTTGCCTTATTATATATGTTATGGGAAAGGTTGCTATAGATGTGTGTGCATGTATCCATCTATCTCTTTTTCTCTTTCACTCTCTTTATGTCTTTATCAATCCTTCTTTAAATTGCAGGTAATGGATTAACCAATAAACAACATTACAAGCAGATCCTTGAAGATCTTAATATCAAATCTTGAAGCTGTGACAATGAATGCTGCTAACTTTTCAATAAGAAACAGTAGATACCATTTATTAGATAAAAACTTAGGGCAGTTATGGCCATCTCTTAATACCTTCTGTTCCAAACTTTTCAAATCCAGAATCAATATTGGGAAATTGCATGAATCTACAAAGACAAGCAAAACAATTCGAAAGAAAAAGCCTCCTTGGAATATTCTATTCTTTGGTTCTGATGCATTTTCTTTGGAAACTTTGAAAAAACTTATTGATAACATGTAAGTATACACTGCAACGTAGAGTGATTATTATACACATTAAGTGACATCATAGTTGTGGCCTTTGCCACTGACATATAAAAGCACCCATGCTGGTGACATGCAGAAGGCACCTGTGTCAGTGACATGTGAAAGATACCCATGCCAGTGACGCATAAAAGGCACCAGTACCAGTGATGCATGATATGTAAAAGACACCCAGTTACACTCTTGATCGTTGCCAGTGCCTTTGTAGGATTTTCGAGCGAGATCGTTGCCAGTGCCCCTGGACTGGCTCCTGTGCAGGTGGCACCTAAAATACACCATTTTGAGCGTGGCGACTGGCCTTCGTGCCGGTGACACGTAAAAGCACCAACTACACTCTCTGAGTGGTTGGCGTTAGGAAGGGCATCCAGTTGTAGAAACTCTGCCAAATCAGATTGGAGCCTGGTGTTGCCATCCGGTTTCACCAGTCCTCAGTCAAATCGTCCAACCCATGCTAGCATGGAAAGCGGACGTTAAACGACGACGACGATGATGATGATGATGAGTTACACTCTGTGGATTGGATGGCATTAGTAAGGGCATCCAGCTGTAGAGACCGAACCAAGACAGATTGGAGCCTGGTGCAGCTCTCCAGCTTACCATCTCCAGTTGAACCACCTAACCCATGCCAGCATGCAAAACAGACATTTAATGATGATTATGATGATGATGATGATGATTAATTGTTGTTTTAGAAAATGTTATGTTGTTGTTGTTTAGCTTCCTCCCTACATCATCTCTGATTGAGCAGGCTTATGATAGAATGTGTATATCATCATCATCATCATCATTGTATTAATGTCTACTATTCCATGCGTTTGTAATATTTGTATTTTTACTAATGTAGAGGAGAGAGTTGCTAATGAGAATATTGAATAAAATCTCCTATATGTAATGTGTTTGTTATGTAACATGATGTGTATAGAAGATAGTTTCAGAAGGCCGTTTAAAGAGAGAATCCTTTTAAGATGATTCCTTACAGAGACGTTGATAAAGAATACCCAAATGGCGAATTTATGAAATAACATTGAATTTTATTTTGTAATGTCAAGAGTGCTAGCAGGTAGTAAAAGAGGAATAATGTTCAACCGCAGACCAGTAGTGCGAGTTGAAGCCTGTATGTGTATGTAAGGTGTGTATGTGAGCCAGGGAAGCTGAAATAACTTATGTTGGTGTACTGCTGGGCAGAAGTTGCTATCGGTATCCTTCCGCAGCCAGCTGTAATTGGTTGAAGTGGGGAATGCACCACTGTGCTAATGTGCAGCAACCCAAATATGGCTTCCTTAGTCACTACACTTTCATGGGTCGGACAGAGTTTATTGAGGTGGTTTTTCTATAGCCGGATGCTCTTGCTGTTGCTTACTCTCATCTGTTTCCAAGGACTGCATTGTGCTCTAGTGTCTGCTTTGGCATAATTTCTATGGCTATATGCCTGATGACATATGTTATGGGAGAAGTTAATATAGATGTTTGTATGTGTGTGCATGTATCCCTCTGTCTCTCTTTTTCTCTTTTACTCTCTTTATTTTGGGTGACTGCCTTTTACTATAGTGTCAGGTTGACCAAAGCCTTGTGAGTGAACTTGGTAGATGGTGCACACATCCACAGGCCTCAAAACTCTGGTTGGCCCAGGGTTTTCATAGTAGACACTAGCCCAAACTGCAACACAATGGGACTGAACCCGAAACTAAAAGATTGGGAAGCATACTTCTTAACCACACAGCCACCTCTGTCTTTACATACACGCAGATTTTTCACCATTACCCTAATTACCACATGGGCTGATAAACACTTTTACGGAATATGTAATTTTTTTCGTGTGAGACTCAGAAATAAAGCTAAAGATGGTTAATGTTTTACCAGAAGTTATGAAAGTGAAAGGATGTTGGAACCAAATAAAAAGCTTGAAAGTGAAATCATAGTCATGGTTCATCAGAAGCTTGACTTTTACTCTACCAACAGTTGCTCAGTTACCAGTTTCTATCTGCATTGATGTATGTCTCTGTAAAGTTTAATTTTGTTCTCACTTTGGAATTTACAGATAATTTCTTTTCTTGATCTTTAAGGAATACAAGCCCCACCCCGACCGTGCAGTCTGTGGAAGTTGTTTGCAAGACTACGCAAGTTAGTAACTTATTTCTTATTTTACAATTTATAATCTCTTTTGTATAAAGCACCATAATGTAAAGGTGATTTTTCCGTAAACTGAGTTCATCATTTCATTTGTTTTCCAAATTGAGGTTATTTCACTTCCTCTGTGTCACTTCAGACTTTGAGCAATGCATGAAGGTCATACAATGTTATCTCCCCTACCTTGTAACACTGAAACCATACACAGTCCTCAGATGTAACAATTCTTTCTACTGTAAGCACAGGGCCTAAAATTTTGTGAGAGGGGTATTGTCAATTACATTGACCCTAGTGTTCTACTGGACTGGTACTAAACTTATCGTCCCTGAATGAATGAAGAGCAAAGTAGACCTCAATAGCATTTGTATGTATGTAAGATGTAACAATAGGTTATTGCCTCTGAGACCACTCACAGTTTCATTCCTTACTCTTTCTCTGTGGTATCCCATATAAATCTCGAGTTATGCTCATATGATATGTTGTTGGCACTCCGTCGCTTACGACATTGAGGGTTCCAGTTGATCCGATCAACGGAACAGCCTGCTCGTGAAATTAACGTGCAAGTGGCTGAGCACTCCACAGACACGTGTACCCTTAACGTAGTTCTCGGGGATATTCAGCGTGACACAGTGTGACAAGGCTGACCCTTTTGCATTACAGGCACAACAGAAACAGGAAGTAAGAGTGAGAGAAAGTTGTGGTGGAAGAGTACAGCAGGGTTCGCCACCATCCCCTGCCGGAGCCTCGTAGAGCTTTTAAGTGTTTTCGCTCAATAAACATTCACAATGCCCGGTCTAGGAATCGAAACTGCGATCCTATGACCGCAAGTCCGCTGCCCTAGCCACTGGGCCATTGCGCCTCCACCCTCATATGATATATATCTTTATTAAATCTCACACAAAAGGTATTCTGGGAAAATGTGATCATCAAATCACCAATATCCTTCGTTTAGAATTGTCAAGCATGATATCTATTTAAGTGCCCTCTATAGTTCACCAAGACACTGTTGTTGGTTAGTTACAATGAAGAAAATAGTTTGATGATGTGCTGTTTAAAGAACATTCATGATCTAAGATAATTATAATAGATGTTCAAAGTTTTGAAGTTATGCAAATATCATAAATAAGACAGGTGCAGCAGTGACTGTGCAGTTAAGAAGCTTGCTTTTCAACCTTGTGGTCTGGAGGTCAGTCCCACTGTGTGGCGCCTTGTGCTGATTAAAGCATTGTGAGTGGATTTGGGAGATGGAAACTGAAAGAAATTATATATATATATATATATATATATATATCTGTAAAAATATGTGACACTTATTCGGTAGCCATGATAAAACTCCAAGTTTCGGATGCTGGGGTGGGAACCCACACCAACATCTCTTCAGTTATCTGGCCAATGAAAATTCCTGTGAAAAATGACCGTTAAACAAAGGGAAATTACTGTGTGGTTGACCATTATTAGGACAAAAGAGCTATAGACCGCTAAGTAAGGGGAGCGGGGTAAAAGTAAGGGAGTAGAGTATGGATTGGTGCGCTTACGCAAACACTATAGACTATAGGGAGTAGAAAAGTCTATAGTGTTTGCGTAAGCGCACCAATCCATACTTTACTCCCTTACTTTTACCCCCTCTCCTTACTTAGAGGTCTATAGCTCTTTTGTCTTAATAACGGTCAACCATTCATTAAATATGTAACATCAATAATATATGTATTATATGTATGTTTTTGTAATAATGTGCTGGTGTATCTCAGGCAACATGGTTTAAATATAGTATAGTAAGACAACATGGTATCACCATTAGTAGGAGAGGTTACGAAGGCAAAGGAGGAAGCTTAAATACTGTAACTGAATGAATTGATTAAGGGAACTTCTTTTAACTTCTCTTAATTTATTCAATGACAGTATTTTACCCTCCTCCTTCACCTACCTAACCTCTCCTACTAACGACATCACTCTGTTGTCTTACTATACTACATTATGTTTGTGTATACTCTTGTCTAGTGGAGGCGCAATGGCCCATTGGTTAGGGCAGCGGACTCGCGGTCATAGGATCGCAGTTTCGATTCCCAGACCGGTCGTTGTGAGTGTTTATTGAGTGAAAACACCTAAAGCTCCACGAGGCTCCGGCAGGGGATGGTGGCGAACCCTGCTGTACCCTTTCACTACAACTTTCTCTCACTCTTACTTCCTGTTTTTGTTGCATCTGTATTTCAAAGGGCCAGCCTTGTCACACTGTGTCACGCTGAATATCCCCGAGAACTACATTTAGGGTACACATGTCTGTGGAGTGCTCAGCCACTTGCACGTTAATTTCACGAGCAGGCTGTTCCGTTGATCAAATGGAACCCTCGACATCGTTAGCGACGGAGTGCCAATAACAATACACTTGTCTAGATATAATATAATGGTTGCAAATGAGCGTCATCGTTATGTCAGCGAGGTTGTTTGTTTCCAGTCTTGTATGGAAAACATTTCTTGTTATGGGAAGGCTGGAGCTCCTTGTTCAGAAATCTGCTGTGTCAGGGTTACCGTTGTCTAAGCAAAGAGAACATCGTGCAAATTTTCTAAATGTGCAGAGACATTCAAGTCATAATAATATAGAAATGGATAGATAATCAACACGTATGACAGAGTAGCCTCCCCTACAACTTTCATAATAGTTTAATTCGTTGTATCTTTCCTTTCCTGTTCAAGAGCTTCAATTATAATTATATTACAAAATCAGATTTAGTATTTTGGCCCCGGCGACAAAGAGTAAGGCATAGTGTTGTTAATTATGTATTTTAACTAAATAATCGGAGTTAAAATTCTGTATATTTCGACTTTGCATTACCTATCATTTGAACTATCATTACCTGTCATTTGAACTCAAGGTTCCTCAAAACGGATTTATAAAAATGTAATTTAAGGCTTTAGAAAATCCATACTGATGCATGGGCATCTTAAAGATGTCTTTGTTTTTCCTTGTGAGTGAATTTAGTCAGCGGAAACTGCGTGGAAGTCCGTTATTTATGCATATGTATGTTTGTGTTCGTTACATCCCCCATCTCCTCTTGACGAGCAGGGTTGCTTTTTTTATGACTCTATAACTTATTGGTTTGACAAGAGACACTGATAGTACCAGACTTACAAAATGAATACTGGTATCAATTTGTTCAACTAAACCTTTCAAGGTGGTGCCCCAGCATGGCTACAGTTCAATGACTGAAACAAGTAAAAGCTAAAAGATTGGTTTGATAAATAAAACAGCGTAAGCAATGGTTTTCTAGGTTTTGTTTTCCAAATTTTGGAAACAGAATTTTGTTTAACTTTCCCCACTAAGTGCATGACTTCTCAAAAATGTTTCACCTTATGTGCTGTGTAAGAAATGATTTTAATATATACCTGAAATATTGCTGTGATTGGTGTTAACATCATGTTTAACTATGGTGTGGTACCATGAAAAAACGTTATGTTAGCGACACCTTGGGGTCAGTTTGACCCCATTGTTAAAAATGTGTATTTATTTCACTCAACATATTACTTTGTTTGGAAACAGGTAAGGGTTGGTGACAGGAAAAGCATACAGCTGTGGGAAGTTTAACTTAATGAATTCCATCTGACACCTGCAAGCATGGAATTGTGGACATCAAAATGTTGATGGTGGCAGCATTGTTTACTATGGCAAATGTGATGATTATGTGCACACACACACATTCTTTTACTTTTTTAATTGTTTCAGTCATTAGAATGTGGCCATGCTGGAGCACTGCCTTGAATGATTTTTAGTTGAATGAATCAACCCCAGTACTTATTTCTTTTTAAAGCCTGGTACTTCTTCTATCAGTCTCTTTTTGCTGAACTGTTGTAAACACACCAGCACCAATTGTAAACACATCAACACACCAGTTGTAAACACACTAATACCAGTTGTCAAGTGGTGATGGTGGTGGGGACAAACAGGCACAAATACACACACAGATATATATATATATATATATATATATATATATATATACGAAATCGAAATTGTAATTGAACCTTATTCAATGACTGTAAAAAACACCATTTTGAGCGTAGCCGTTGCCAGTACCACCTGACTGGCCCAAGTGCCGGTGGCATGTAAAAGCACCCACTACACTCTCAGAGTGGTTGGCGTTAGGAAGGGCATCCAGCTGTAGAAACTCTGCCAGATCAGATTGGAGCCTGGTGCAGTCATCCGGTTTGCCAGTCCTCAGTCAGATCATCCAACCCATGCCAGCATGGAAAGCGGACGTTGAGCGGTGATGATACGACAGGCCTCTTTGAGTTTCCTTCTACCAAATGCACTCACAAGGCTTTAGTTGGCCTGAGACTATAGTAGAAGACACTTGTTCAAGGTGCCACATAGTGAAACCAAACTCTGAACCATGTGATTGGGAAGCACGCTTCTTACCACACAGCCACACCTGCACCCATGTTGACTTGTTCAATAGTACTTTATATACATGTTCAATGATCTCAGTTTCAGTATTTATTATTTTGCTCTACATTGGTTAAATATGATCTTCAGATGTTGCGTCTAACAGAGGTGGTCAAGCTATGTCAAATTGTAGTCATGGCCTGTGCTGGTATCACATGAAAGGCACCTGTCTTGGTGGCACATAAAAGGCATTCATGCCAGTAACATGTAAAAGGCACCCATACCGATGACACGTAAAAGGCATCCATGACAGCGACACGTGAAAGACACCCATTTCACTCTGTGGAGTGGTTGGCATTATAAATGGGCGTCCAGCCATAGAAACGAAGCCAAAACAGCTTGCCAGCTCTGGTCAAACCATGTCACTCTTGCTAGCATGGAAAATGGACATTCAAGGATGATGATGACATTGTTACTACTTTTATTGATCTGGTATTTTCTGTGAAAATTGTTTCATGATTTTGATGATGTTCTTTTTCTTTTTTTTTTATTTTTCATTTCTTTTTCTTTCCCCTTCAATTAGTGTTTGGTGAATAACTTTTCTGAAGAAAACCACCTCAAGCTATATTCATGGCCAATTGCTGTCATGAAAAATAAGTATGATCTTGGAGTCGTAGTGTCTTTTGGATGTCTGATTCCTGGAAAGATTATCCGAATGTTTCCGCAGTAAGTAAGAATTTCATATTTTCAGCACGACTCCAACCACTCCCTTCCTTCCAGTTGATTTAGCATGTGCAACCTTAATCCAGACAATTTTTCCCTCTTCTTTATTTCCTTTCTCCATCTGTTTTCTCTCCTCATTCCTTTCTGTAGAAAAGCATACAAAATATTGTGTTTTGTACAATTTTGAACCATAAGCCTTGTGAGTGGATTTGGTAGATGGAAACTGAAAGAAGCCTGTTATATATATAATATATGTATGTGTCTTTGTTTATCCTCACACCACAACTATATATGTGTGTGTGTTCTCACACCACAACTGGCAGAGTTTCTACAGTTGGATGCCCTTCTTAATGCCAACCACTCCAAGGGTGTAGTGGGTGCGTTTACGTGCTACCGGCATGAGGGCCAGTCAGGCGGTATTGGTGTGTTTGCATCCCAGTAACTTAGTGGTTTGGCAAAAGGGACCGATAGAATAAGTACCAGGCTTAACAAATAAGTACTAAGTCAATTCATTCAACTAAAAATTCTTGAAAGTGGTGTTCCAGTATGGCCACAGTCTAATGACTGAAACAAGTAAAAGATTATTGTTTATTCTTTTGCTTGTTACAGTCATTGGACTTCAGCCATGCTTGAAGGATCTTAGTCAAATAAATTGACCCCATTTTAAAAATTTAGTCTGATACTTATTTTATTGGTCATTTTTGCTGAACTGCTAAGTTATGGGGACATACACAAACCAACATTGGTTGTTAAGCAGTGCTGGGGAGACAAGCACATACACAATGAGACACTCACACACACACACACACACACACAACAAGCTTCTTTCAGTTTCTGTCTGCCAAATCCACTCACAAGGATTTGGTTGATTCTGGGCTATAGTAGAAGACACATGCCCAATGTGCCACACTGTGAGACTGAGTCTGAAGCAACTTGGTTGGGAAGCAAACTTCTTAATGCATAGCCACACACACAAAACGGGCTTCCACACAATCTGTATACTATGCAATTGGGTTCTATACTCTTCCATCTCGAAGACATCAACCAACAGTGCTTGGCAGAGAGAATGAAACTGATCACTTCAGTTCTCATCCCAAGCAGATGATAAGGTTGTCATGTGGTCCAATTTCACAACAAGTTTAAATACATATGGATGTAATAGGAGCAGGTGAGGCTGTAGGGTTGAGAAACTTGCATCCCAACCATGTGGTCTGAGGTTCAATCCCATTGTGCAGCACATTGGGCAAGTATTTTCTACTATAATCACAAGCTGACCAAAGCCTTATGAATGAATTTGGTAGAGGGAAACTGATAGAAACCCCTGTTGCATAT
>NC_142945.1:36437763-36492763 GCF_046866305.1 Octopus bimaculoides | reverse complement strand
CAGATACACAAAGACATGTATGTATATATTAACTATGTACATGTGGGTTTGTGCATGTGTGTACCCTTGTTGTGACATCGTGTGAGAGTTGTAAACAAACATCATCACCATCCAAATGATATTGTTAGTTTCCAGTCTTCTGTGATAAGATGTGCCTGGCTTGGGATATATTACTTTGCCTGGAAACAGATGAGAGTTGATGACAGGAGGGGCATCCAACTGTAGAAAATCTGCCTCAACAAATCCCATCTGACTCATGCAAGCATGGAAAAATAAGCATTAAATGATGATGAATGATCGAATAACTTTGTATATATATTTATCTTTAGTAATTCATGATTGACATTTTTTTCATTTCTTAGTGGAATACTCAATGTCCATGCAAGCCTTCTACCTCGGTGGCGTGGTGCAGCTCCTATCATCCATACCATACTGAATGGAGACACAGTCACTGGTGTTTCAGTAATGAAGATCAGGCCTAAACAGTGAGTCATTTTATTCCTCAACATTTACATTTCCATTAAGATTATAATAATTTTCAATCTAACCCTTAGATAAGACTTTGATTCTCTTAAATGTCCAGGAGGCTCTTTTGAGGTTGTAAATAGTTTCTGTTACCTGAGTGACCAAATTAGCAATGGTGGAGGATGCTCTGAAAGTATTTTTGCTAGAATAAGAATAGAGTGGAGGAAGTTCAAAGAGCTATTACCTCTGTTGGCAACAAAAGGTCTCTCTCTCAGAGTAAAAGGTAGACTGTATGATGCTATACTCCATGGTAGTGAGACATGAGCTCTGAATGTAGAAGACATGTATAGACTGCAGAGAAATGAAGGTAGTATGCTTCATTGGATGTGCAACATCAGTGCACATGTATGGCAAAGTGCAAATGTATTGAGAGAAAAGTTGAGTATAAGAGGAGTCAAGTATAGTATGCAAGAGAGAAGACTACATTGGTTTGGAGAAATGATGCATATTTATGAGGACAGCTGCATAAAGAAGTGCTGATCACTGAAAGTAGATGATACCTGTGGAAAAGGGAGACCCAGGAAGACGTGGGATGAAGTGGTAAGGACCAATCCCAGGAAGTTGGGTCTCACAGAGGAAATGACAATGAACTGAAATGTCTGGCGATGTAAGGTTCTTGAGGAGACACCGAAACTGAATTCTAGAAGCACTGTGTGTCCCACCCAGACTTAACAGGCTAACTTCTCACACACTCTACCACAACAAACCAGTCTACATCTCTACATCACTTCTCTTCATTGTATTTCCACTTCATGCACCTCCCACTCCCCAATCCTCTCCTCTTGGCCCTGTCCTACTGTATCATTACTCTCTGCTAGACCCCGACCTGTGTGTTCCACCCAGACATAACAAGAAAACATTTCACACACCCTACTCTCTGTCTCGCTATAACCTTTCATCATCTGACACAAGATCACCCTACCCCAACGTCCCCTCCCTTCTCAAAAGACATTTTTGTCTTGCAAGTTGGTGACCCTGTCAGTGCAGGTGCCACTTAAAAGCACCCAGTCCACACTGTAAAGTGGTTAGCATATGGGAGGGCATCCAGCTGTAAAAACCTTGCCTAAACTGACCTCGCCTGTGCTTGTGCCATGTAAAAAGCAATGTGTACATAATACCAATCTGGATTTGGATCAGGTGCATTTATATCTAAACTGATTGTCATAACATTCTTATCTGTTAGGTTGCAGATACATGTTGGATACTGTGTACATGTCCAGGTGTATCACACACACACACACACACATATATGTATGCATATACTTTACTGTAGCATTTCTATTTATGAAAATGGTGTGTTTTGTCAGATTTATTAATAGCAGTATAAACTACATTGTAAAAGCTCATGCAACCTGTATGAAACAAAAAGCAGATTTGAAAGTGACCTTTAAACATCTTCCAATGTTGGTCATAAAAATTCTCTTCTGTTACCATAAGATTAACATTGCGGAACTCACACAATCATATTTTTTTGTCAAAAATGCTTCATTATTTTACATGAATAACTACGATAGTTAGTGCATGTTTGGAGCAGTTACAGCTGCACCTAATATGTTGTGGTGACTGCATGAATAATGGAGAGTAAAAGTATGTTTACAGTGTGGGCCCAAAAAGCCAAGACTGTTACTATTTCCAACAATATTGTTTGGCAATGTTGGAGGAAATAACACTGTTGGAAGGTGCTAAAATTGTGATTTACGATTAACAGATGATGAGATGATTGCCTCATTGTGCAATTGTTATTTAAAATATTCAGCTCTAACAGCTCTGTCAAAATCACCTGACAGCAAAACACCGGACAGTCATTCTTGTCTTTTTCCTCAGGTTTGACATTGGTTCAATACTTAACACAAAGAGTGTCCCTGTACCACAAGCTTGTACCTCAATGCAACTACAGACTTTACTTGCCACAGAAGCTGCAGAATTAGTAAGTAGCATCATAGAATTTATTTGGTTACATAGTAATTTGTTTGTTTGTGTGTCTGTATGTCTGTGGTGTTAAAGTGTTGGACTGTTGTCCACATGATCATGAGGTCAAAAACTTCACACAAACACACACACATGCATGCATACAAGTACGCACACACATCACATACATATACATACATAGGTGCAGGCATAGCTGTGTGGTAAGATGTTTGCTTCCCAACCACATGGTTTTTGGTTCAGTCCCACCGTGTGGCACCTTGGGTGTCTGCTATAGCCCCAGGCCAATCAAAAACTTACGAGATGGAAGCTGAAAGAAGCCCGTCACATATATATGTGTGTGTGAGTATATGTATATATCTGTGTGTGTGTGTGTTTGTGTTTGTCCCTCAACAACACTGGACTGTTGGTGTTGGTTTGTTTATGTCCCCATATATTAGTGGTTCAGCAAAAGTCACTGATAGAATAAGTACCAGGGTCAATTTGTTTCACTAAACTCTTCAGAGTGATTTGTTCGACTAAACCCCCCCCTGTATGGCTGCAGTCAAACTACAGAAAAAAGTGAAAGATAAAAGATATGATTTGCTGTGTGGTAAGAAGCTTCCTTCCCAACCACATGGTTCCGGGTTCAGTACCACTGTGTGGCACCTTGGGCAAGTGTCTTCTACTATAGTCTTGGGCTGACCAAAGCCTTGTGAGTGGTTTTAGCAGATGGAAACTGAAAGAAGCCCATCGTATATACAGGGTGACGCAAAAGTAGGTTTAACAGTTATCATGTAGGCACTTTAAATTTCTTTTAAACCATTTTATTACATTTAAATTTCTATCTTACAAACTGAAAAGGGAGCTTGACAAAATTAACTAAATTAGCATAAAATAATGGCTTCATATTTTTTTATAATTAAGATCTAAACTGTTAATATATAAATGTGAAAGAGCTAATTGAATAACTGTAAGCCTACTTTTGGGCCACCCTGTATATATTTATATATATATGTGTGTGTGTGTGTGTGTGTGTGTGTGTATATATATACTCTTTGCTCTTTTACTTGTTTCAGTCATTTGACTGTGGCCATGCTGGGGCAGTGCCTTTAGCCATGTATATATATATATGTATATGTGTGTGTCTGTGTTTGTTCCCCCCCCCCCCAAGCATTGCTTGACAACTGATGTTGGTGTGTTTACATCCCTGTAACTTAGCGGTTCAGCAAAAGAGACTGATAGAATAAGTACTAGGCTTACAAAGGATAAGTCCTGGGGTTGATTTGTTTGACTAAAGCAATACTCCAGCATGGCCACAGTGAAATGACTGAAACAAGTAAAAGAGAATAAATATATATATATATATATGTATACACACACACACACACACACACACACACACACACACATCGTTAATACAAATGAAAGAAAAAGTATGCAATTATAAAAACAACAAAGGGAAAAACTGGGGCTTTTCTTAGTTGTTTTCACTAAGTTTTGAGTTGCTTCCAACTCAAAACATTTCATCTGTATTTGAAACCTGATACATTTGATGAAAGTAAGGTTTATAAAGTATTAATGCTCTAATATTTGAATAAGTAAATATTGATTCAAATATTAGAATATTAATTTTTTTTATATTTTCCTAGAACTTGCTTTCATCAAATATTTATACAATTTTCAAATAAAGATAAAAAGTTGTTTTGAATAAGTTTAGTTTTGAATAATGTAAACCTTGGAGCTAAGTAACTGTGAAAAGCCCTCCATTTCTTCCACTGCTGTTAGTATTATGATAATGCATGCATGTGTGTGTTTACACACACACACACACACACAGAGGCCAATCTCAAGACACTGAGTCCTACAAAGGACTGAGATATCTGGCATTTTGCTGTTGTCAAGAAGCTAGTTCCACCACAGCTGAATTGATACTGGTGCTGGTGTCATGTGACAAGCACCCACTCTGTAAAGTGATTGGCATTAGGAACAGCATCAGGCTATAGAAATCATGCCAGAACAGACAGTGGAGCCTGGTGCTGCCCCTGGCCTTACAAGCTCCTGTCAAACCATCCAATCCATGCCAGCATGGAAAAAAGACGTTAAATGATGATGATAATTACACACACACACACACACACACACACACACACACACACACACACACACACACACACACACATATATGAACAATAGCTAAGTCATTCCTATTTTTCATATATTATCCCTTCTGATGCGCTCCTCATCCACCACCCCACTTCGTTCTCTCTAACTATACATTTATGTCTTGAATTCATGATTATTTATGTATTTTTTCTCTATCTCACGCGATCTATCGTCTTCGCATCTACTTGCTGAAGTTTTTGCTCCTTAGCCCAAACCTGACTGAAATTTGTCTCTAACTCCCTTTAAAAATTACGATTTTTAACTCTCATTTCTGTTACCGATCTAAACATTTAATCTCACATTTAAACACTGCTGTGTTTCTTTCAACTTTTTCCTAAAAACCTAACGAATTTGACCAGTATGATGTACTGCTGCCGGTTCTCCCTCTCCCTCCCTATTGTATTCTATCTCTCTCTCTCTCTCTCTCTCTGAATCACCACTTCTTCCACCATTTCCTCTTCGACTCGCGCGCGAATCCCAAACATATAACCAGCTCGCTTTCCAACTCCACCACCATTTCGTACTGGAATCTCTATGCTAATAGAACCCACGACGAAGCTCCATTAACCCGCGGTACGCCCACCCTCCCACCCCCTCCACCAATATCGGAAGTCTTTTTAGATCATCTTCCGCGAACACTGCCTGTGACCTTATACCCCCCCTCTTATCGACCTTATAGCGCATAAAGATTGGGTAGTATATGAAGGTTGTAGGTATTGTTTTTGTTTATGAACTCTGCCAAATGCAAGCTTTCTTTTCAGGTTCACGACACTGCTTACCCCCATCCCAGGGTCACACGGGCCCACTCCTCTGACACCCACTCCTCCCACACTGTCAGGATTGGCACTCTCAACGTCGGCACGCTGAAAGGTAGGTCTGGTGAGATTGTTGAGATGCTTGAACGGCGACGCGTAGATCTGTGCTGCATCCAAGAAGTAAGATGGAGAGGAGGTTCTGCGAGGTTCCTCACAGGCAAAGAACACAGGTACAAGTTTTTCTGGGCAGGGAACAGTGACGGAGTCGGGGGCGTAGGAATACTTCTAGCAGAGAAATGGGTTGATAAGGTAATCGAGGTAGTTAGAGTATGTGACAGAGTACTTAAGATTAGACTAGTGCTTCATCATAGATTAGCTACTGTCATCTCAGCCTATGCCCCTCAACCGGGGCTCCCGGATGGGCTGAAAGACCAATTCTATGACACCCTCTTGCAAACTACCTCATCGACAAGAGACAGAGACCTTCTCTTTGTGGCTGGTGACTTCAATGGTCATGTCGGACATCGTGCTGGAGGCTTCCATGGCATACATGGAGGCTATGGCTTCGGTTCCCGCAACGAGGAGGGAACCAAACTACTGGAGTTCTGTGATGCAACCGATCTTATGGTTTGCAATACCAACTTCAGGAAACCTGCCTGTCACCTGGTCACCTACCAATCCGGCAGACACTCTAGCCAAATCGACTACATCCTCGCCAGAACTAGAGAAAGAGGGAGGCTTATAAATGCCAAAACCCTCCCTGGCGAAGAATGTACACCCCAACACAGATTAGTAGTTAGCGACTTTGAGATCAAGGCAATATGGGTGCCCGGAAGTAGACCGGCCTGGGGGAGAAGGGTATGGAAACTTAAAGACCCTGCAAATGGATAGAGATTTAGAGACAAGTTACTTGAAGCATTTGACGAAATAGAAGGGGATATAGCATCATACAACGTGGAAGACAATTGGAGATTTCTGCGGGACAATCTATTGAGAGCCACAGACCAGATCTGTGGCTGGTGTAAAGTCCCCTCTCGACCCAGAGTAACGTGGTGGTGGAACAAGGATGTAGACGGGGCTATTAGACAAAAGAAACAGGCTTGGAAGGACTGGAAGAACGGTGGTAGCAGGGAATTGTACCAATCTGCCAGAAGGGAAGCTAGGCGACAGGTTTATTTAGCCAGAGGGGAAGCAGATAAGAAAAGATTTGCCAATGTTCTGCGCCGTGAGGACCAAAGACTCGAGGTATTTCGTGTTGCAAGACAGTGTAGGAGAGAGAATAGTGATGTTGTAGGAGAGAAATGTGTTCGCATGGATGATGGTACGCAAAGAAAGAGGTCTGGAGATGCCACTACGATAGATTGCTTAATAAAGAGAATGAATGGGAGAAAGAGAGCCTGCCGTATGTTGACCCAATAGAGGGACCAGCTATCCGAGTTGACAGTACCAGGGTAGATAAAGCAATTAAGAGTATGAAGACAGGGAAAGCCCCTGGCCCATCAGGAATCACTACAGAGATGCTCAAAATATCTGGCAGTGTTGGCTACAGCCTAGTCACCCGTATTACGAACCAGGTGATACACGAAGGAGTCATACCCAATGACTGGTGTAGCAGCACCATAGTAAACTGCTACAAAGGTAAAGGTGACGCTTTAGACACTAATAATTACAGAGGCATCAAGCTGTTAGATCAGGTTATGAAAGTTACGGAGAGGGTCATAGCCCAACTAATTAGGGAGCAAATCAATTTAGATGAGATGCAGTTTGGGTTCGTGCCAGGTAAAAGCACCACTGATGCCATATTTCTAGTGAGACAGCTGCAGGAGAAATATCTAGCCAAGAATAAACCTCTGTAACTGGCCTTCAGAACTAGAGGAGAAGTTTAAGGTGTGGAAGCAAGGACTAGAATCGAAGGGCCTTAGAGTCAACCTAGCAAAAACCAAAATCCTAATAGGTAGGAAGGTAGATAAAATACAAACCCCTTCAGGTAGATGGCCCTGCTCAGTATGCAGTAAAGGAGTAGGTAGTAACTCTATAAGATGGACACATAAGAGGTGCAGCAATATCAAAGGCAGATTAACTACAAAGTTAGTTTTTGTATGTGGCAAATGTTCAGGTGCAATAAACACTGTAAACAAACAGGAAACAACTTCTATCTCATTCCAGGGAGAAAAACTAGAGGTAGTTGATAGCTTCCGCTATCTGGGTGACCAAGTTAGTAGTGGGGGTGCGTGAGCTGAAAGTGTAACTGCTAGAATAAGAATAGCCTGGGCCAAGTTTAGAGAGCTCTTACCTCTGCTGGCGACAAAGGGACTCTCACTCAGGGTAAAAGGCAGACTGTATGACGCATGTGTACGAACAGCCATGCTACATGGCAGTGAAACATGGGCTGTGACTGCTGAGGACATGCGTAAGCTCGCAAGGAATGAAGCCAGTATGCTCCGCTGGATGTGTAATGTAAATGTGCATACCCATCAGAGTGTAAGTATCTTGAGAGAAAAGCTGAACATAAGAAGCGTCAGTAGTGGTGTGCAAGAGAGACGATTGCGCTGGTTTGGACATGTGGTGAGAATGAATGAGGATAGCTGCGTGAAAAAGTGCCACTCCCTAACAGTTGAGGGAACCCGTGGAAGAGGTAGGCCCAGGAAGACCTGGGCTGAGGTGGTGAGGCAAGACCTTCGAACATTGGGCCTCACCGAGGCGATGACTACTGACCGAGATCTTTGGAAATGTGCTGTGCGTGAGAAGACCCGGCAAGCCAAGTGAGATCGTTGCCAGGGCCCCTGGACTGGCTCTTGTGCGGGTGGCACGTAAGATGTACCATCCTGAGCGTGACCGTTGCCAGTACCGCCTGACTGGCCTTGTAGGGTTTTCGAGCGAGATCGTTGCCAGTGCCCCTGGACTGGCTCTTGTGCGGGTGGCACATAAAAGACACCATTTCGAGCGTGGCCGTTTTCGTGCGGGTGACACGTAAAAGCACCCACTACACTCTCTGAGTGGTTGGCGTTAGGAAGGGCATCCAGCTGTAGAAACTCTGCCAAATTAGATTGGAGCCTGGTGTAGCCATCTGGTTGCACCAGTCCTCAGTCAAATTGTCCAACCCATGCTAGCATGGAAAGCGGACGTTAAACGATGATGATGATGATGATGATATATGGGTGGTGCATCAGCATGGCCGCAGCTCTAAGCCGAAACTATAAACAACATAAACAACATATATAGGTAATAGTAATCGTTTCTTAATTATTTCTTATTAGGAAACAAATTAGTCTTTAACAGGGCTGCAAAGAGAAGTGCTCAAGTTAATTGAGACAGGGATAAAAAATTATTAGTTACAGAATAAAAGCATTACATTTGGGTCAACGACTCAACATACAACAGTCCCCTCAATAAACGATCATATATAAAAAATACATCAAAGTCCACAAATGCATAAGAAAATATATATAAAAAATAAAATAAAACCCACATATAAAAATATTATATATATATATATATACATATATATATATATATATATATATATATATATATAGATATATATATATATATATATATATATATATATGTATATATATATATATATATTGTTGGTATACTTCTACTGAAGAATGTAAAGTAAGTTTTATTACAAAACACGAAATCTTAAGATATTGAGTTCTCCGAAATTTTATAAATCTTCTTGTCCATTGCCTTGTGCCCAAAAGAACAAATTTAGAGTGTATTGATGACGTCTCTCCAGCATCCTTAATTATAATTATATATTTATAATTATATACTTAAATATTAATTTTACCGATATGATGTTTTTTATACACTGGCCTTTGTGCGAAGACCTGTTGGGACAAGTGAAATCGAAGTTTAACCAAATTCGATGACTGGCACTCATGCCAGTGGAGCACTAACAGCACCATCCGAGCGGGATCACTGCCAGAGCAGCTGTCTGGCTTCCGTGCCGGTGGCATGTAAAAAGCACCATTTAAGCGTGATCGTTACCAGTGTCGCCTTACTGGCACTGGTGCCGGTGGCACCTGAACAAAACATTCAAGCGAGGTCGTTGCCAGTGCTGCTGGACTGACTCCTGTGCAGGTGGCACGTAAAAAATGCCATTTGAGCGTGGCCGTTGCCAGTACCGCCAGACTGGCCCTCATGCCGGTGGCACGTAAAAGCACCCACTACACTCTCGGAGTGGTTGGCGTTAGGAAGGGCATCTGGCTGTAGAAACTCTGCCAGATCAGATTAGAGCCTGGTGCAGCCATCTGGTTCGCCAGTCCTCAGTCAAATTGTCCAACCCATGCTAGCATGGAAAGTGGATGTTAAACAATGATGATGATGATTCTCAATTTATATGCGTGTGTGTGTATATATATATATATATATATATATATGTATGTATGTATATATAAAAGTAAGATCCAGGATCAAATTGTTGGAAGTTAGTGAGCTTCAAGCAATCCATTGAAGATATAAAAAACTTTTAGGAACAATAGTGATTTATTGGCACAGAAGGTTGTAGAATTTTTCTCATATTGAAGTGTGATAACAACAGAGGTTGTTGCATATGTGAATAAACATTCTAAAATTAGGGAATGGAGCAGATAAAATCCAGCAGAACCTCAGAAGTAGTAAATTATCCAAATGAAGGGTAGACTGCAAGCTACTCTTCAGGCCAAGGACACCTTGATTATATGAAGTTTACAGTGTTGTTGGGCGACCACATGTTAACTTGTTGGGGATTCAATTGAAATGTATATGCATATATCTATACATGTATATATGTGTGTGTATATATGTATATGTGTATGTGTGTGTGTGTGTGTATATATATGTGTGTGTGTGTGTGTATATATGTGTGTGTATATATAACAAAACTGTCCGATGAATGGGAACGTGAAACTCAGAGTAACAGTTTTTTTGTTATATTTCTGTTGCTTTTAAATAAAGTATATATATAATATATATATATATTGTCATAATCATTGTTTTTGTACCTGCTGTCTATGCTATCATGGTTGAATAGGTTATTATGATCCAGATTAGGTCTTATTTAGACATATTATCCACCAAGACAGGCTGGAGAATCATGTCTTGGTGGAGCATTGTTAAGTGTCACATGCTTTCTATTGCTGAATGTTCTTCTGATCACCAACCACTTCATATTACATACTGGCTGCAATTTATCATGCACCAGCACTATAAGGGTTGTCATGTTCTCACCATGACAAGGCTAAGACTCCTCTTGACCTTGCATTTTCTCCACTCTTACACCAGCCATTTTTCTGTGTTTATTTCGTGCATTTCATTGTGGAACTTGTACTTGTGCTGTTGACTTGCACCCTGCAAAATAAAAGAGGCCCTCACTGTTCTATGTTGTCTACTTTCATTCTGGGTGATTATTTTCTCTTTTAGCTACTCTGGATAGGAGAGAGAACAATTGCAGAAGAAGAGGGTGAGAGGAGGAGAGAAATTAGAATGTGAAAAGAAAACTGGGTGATTGAGGTGACAGTTAAAAGAGAAGGGAGGAAAAGGGAGAGAGAGAGAGTTTGAAGGAATAATGGAAGAGACAGTATTGGTAGAGTGTAATGAGACAGTAATGGTATGAAGTAAAGAGAATATCTGACAGATAGTTGTCATCATCATCGTCATCATCATCATCACTATTTAATGTGTTTTCCACGCTGGCATGGGTTGGACAGTTTTAAGGGAGCTAGCAAACTGGAGAGTTGCATGAGGCTCCCGTTGTCTGTTTTGGCATGATTTCTACAGCTGGATGCCTTTCCTAATGCCAACCACTTTACCGAATGTACTGGATACTTTTTTCATGGCACCAACAGGGGTTCACTTTTACATGGCACCAGTGCAGGTGCTCTATATGTGGCACCAGCACATGTGCTCTTTTACATGGCACCAACACAAGTGCTTTTTATGTGGCACCAGCACAGGTGTCTTTTACATAGCACCAGCATTCGTGAACTCGCAAGACAAGGCCCTCTTAACTGAGAGAGGGAGTGGAACCTAGAGATTAGAGTATGGTATTGGGACAGAATTAGCCCTATTACCTGGCTCCAGGAGATTCTAGGACAAGGAAAGAGAGAATGGTGGGGAAGAGTTAGAGAGAGAGAGACAGACAGAGACAGAGAGGTATTTGGTGTGAGAGAGAGAGGGCCTGCCTACAAGGAACAGCGAGGGTAATATAAGTTATGAAAGTGATTAGTAGTAAGTCATAAGACTGTAGTTAGTGATCTGAAGGAGAAGGAACAGAGGTTAGCAATAGAGACGGTAATGTTAGATGGCAGCAGAAGGCATGAGTAATGAGTTGTTGAGAAGGCAATGGAAAGGGACTGATGGATACCTGAAGGAGGGTGAATGACAGTTTGTGGGATGTTACATATCTAATGTAAGGCAATCTCTCCTTAATCAGGTGTAATTAAGAAGACAAGGATTAAACATGAGCAGATCATTAGATCTGCTCTTGCTTAATGAGATACTGATTAAGTATGTGTGTGTGTATGCATGTATATTTATATATGTGTATGTATGTATGTATGTACATACATATGTTTGTGTGTATATATGTATATGTATGTTTCTCTTCTGCTTTTAATCATATAAATTCTTCCTCCAAAGAAGGAGCTGGTTTCTAACAAAGATTCAAAGTTCCATCATTGGAATGTACATAACAAAAACAATGTCACATTTTAAACCTCGGATAAGTCTTGCATAGTTTTTACTGTTCTGATTACAGATTGTATTTGTATTGTGTGAGTTGGTTGGTTGATTTCTGTTTGTAAAAATCCAAGTTTATTGAGACTGACAGGCATTTATTTACAAAACCAGGTGCTCCAGTTATTATTGGCATAAATGTAAACTTGTAATCCAGATATAGAAGCTAGAGGTTTCAAAGCAGTTGTCCATAATTATCTTCTTGTATTTGTATATGTATGTATATATGTATGTATGTTTGTATGTATATATGTATGTATGTATGTATGTATGTATGTTTGTGTATATATGTATGCATGTTCTTTTATTTGTTTCAGTTGTTTGACTGTAGTCAAACAAATCAATCCCAGGACTTATTCTTTGTAAGCCTGATACTTATTCTATCAGCCTCTTTTGCTGACTGAACTGCTAAGTTACGGAGACACAAACACACCCACATCGGTTGTCAAGCAATGGGGGAGAGGGACAAACTGACACAAGGATTTGGTTGGCCTGAGGCTATAGTAGAAGGCACTTGGCCAAGGTGCCACACACTGGGACTGAAACCAGAACCATGTGGTTGGGAAGCAAGCTTCTTACCACACAGCCACTTCTTTATATATATATGTTAAATAAAGTGAGACAATGTCCTGGATAATGGAACTGCAACTATAACATTTTTATACACTTTTATTTATTTTTATTTCTACATTCATTCTCCTATTTCCCTATATACTCATTATTTGCTTCCTTTTCCAAAATAACTCCTGATATTGAACTCTAATATTTCCCTCTATTTAACCATCACACATGGTCTCTGATGAAAGGATATCCCTAATATCCCAGAAACAGCCGTAAGACTACTTTTCTCTTTATAAATGTCCTATAAATTCCACACAGCCTTGGCTTAGTTGTCTCATTTTATTTAACATATACATAAGTCAATTTGCTCGACTAAAGGCAGTGCTGCAGCATGGCCAAAGTCAAATGACTGAAACAAATAAAAGAATATATGTATATATGTATATATATATATATATATATATATATATATATATACATATTCATAAGGAGAAAATATGTATATCCGAATTTTGTTATCTACTATTTCTTTCATCAAGCCTTCTGTAATAATAATAATAATTCCTGTTATATACTTTTTGCTCTGTGGAGAACAGTGATATGGAATTAATTTAATTTAATCAAATTAATTTTAAGTATTCTACCATGTTATTTACATGTTTATATCGCTGTTCAAAACAATCGTATGCATGTATTAAAATTCTTTTATATTTCTACATCTTCTCTTCTCCATTTTTTCACATACTTGTTGAGTTTCTATGCAATACTTTTCCATAAATTCTCATAACACACCATATACATGTAATGATAATTTCATATTCGCAAAAATTTTACGCCAGTAAAATATGAAGAATCTTGTTAGAAATCGCCCTTTGGAACCTTCCAAAGTAAAGGATGAAATATAATTCAACCTCTCCACATATCTGTATATAGAAAGCAAAATCATGATGGCACCTGTGCCTAGCATCACCTTCCTGGCACATGTAAAGACATTCGAGCGAGATCATTGCCAGTGCCGCTGGACTGGCTCCTGTGCAGGTGGCACTTAAAAAACACCATTTTGAGCGTGGCTGTTGCCAGTACCACCTGACTGGCCTTCGTGCCGGTGGCACATAAAAGCACCCACTACACTCTCGGAGTGGTTGGCATTAGGAAGGGCATCCAGCTGTAGAAACTCTGCCAAATCAGATTGGAGCCTGGTGTAGCCGTCTGGTTCACCAGTCCTCAGTCAAATCGTCCAACCCATGCTAGCATGGAAAGCGGACGTTAAACGATGATGATGATGATGATGATTGTATATATATATATATATATATATATATATATATATATATATATATATATATGTATGTATATATAAATATATATATATATATATATATATATATATATATATATATATATATATATATATATATATATATAAAAGAAGGACCAAGATCCTTCAGGTTCAGCAATAGAGACTGATAGAGTAAGCATCACGTTTAAAAATATATGTAATGGCGTTCATTTGTTCCTTTAAATCAGTAGCTCTCAACTGAGGTCTGTATGGCCCCTGAGGGTCCATATAAGATTTTTGGGAGTCCACACAAGAAAATAGTATACTGTAGGTCCACAATAGTATTTTAAGGACTCCTGAAAAAAATTTGCTTTAGATGCATGTATTGGTATGTATTGCAAGAAACAGCTCGGTTTCTTTATCTAATGTTTTACAGAGTTCAACCTACACAAGCTAATGTGTGAAAAATAAAATAGGAAATTTGAAAGAAGTCTCCATAAAACTAGATTTTAAATATGGGAGTCCTCCACAATAAAATAGTAATCAGAGGGGTCCATAGGTAAAAAATGGTTGAGTATCAGTTCCTGATCTAAATCCTTCAAGGTGGTGCCCCAGCATGGTAGCATTCTAAAGACTGAAACAAATAAAAGTTTAAAAATGTGTGTGTGTGTGTGAATGTATATGTTATACTTCCTATATCTTGACATCTCATACTAGTTTTAACTAAATATCATTGTCATACAAGCAGTGCTGTTTGTTTGTAGTTGCCTACAGAAACATATATTGACTAGGAGAAAATATTATCTATCTGGCAAACAGGTGAGCGTCCAGCTGTTGAAAATCTGCCTCATCGTTCTGACACATGGAAAAGTAGATGATAACGATGATGATGTGTATATATTATGTATATATAGATATATTTGGTTTTATATTTTTTGAAGCATGGCCAGCTGTTACAACTCATCTGTTCAGAGAGGAGTCATAGATACTTGGATGTGAAATGTATACACAACGGGGTACCCAAAAGAAACCAGAATTTTGCAATATTATTTTATTCACTTAGTTTTACATGTTTACACTTTTATTGCATTCAAAGTATTCTCCATTTGAAGCAATGCATCAGTCCAGGTGTGTTTTCCACTGTTTGAAGCAGTCCTGGAACTCTTGCAAAGTGATGCCTTTTAATGCCCCTTTCATTTTTTTTTTCTTCACCTTTTCCACATCTGCAAATTCCGTAGCACCAGCTTCCATCACCAGTGATGACCTTCGAAAAAAGGTCCGGATCAACTTCCAACTGTTCTTTCAGTTCACACCACGCATTCAGTTGTGACTACTTTTGGTCTTCCATGAGCAAGCAAGGCACAAATTTTGCTGCAACTCTTTTCATTCACAAACCCTCACTCAAAGTTCATTGGTAGGGGCTCTGGGGTGCAGCAGTCATATCAACAAGTTCATCAGTTGTTTGGTGATGGCCCTCCAAGATCAGTTCATGAATTTTCATGATGTTTTCATTCATTTGGGAGGTTGACAGTTGCCCTGAATGAGGTTGGTCTTCAATCGACAAGTGACCATTCCTAAGGCATGGCAACCACTTGTAAACTTGTGTTTTGCTCATGCTAACATCCTTGTAGTCTGTTTGAAGCATGACAACAGTTTTGGCCACTGTTTTCTTCAGAATTTCATAGAAGCACACTGTTCCTTTGTTTCAGTCATTGCAAAAACTGATGAACAGGGGAGAAGCACTGCAAAACAAAGATGTGCCATGTGGCAGTAGGACTTCACCCGATGACACAGGTCAGCAGACTGATGCCTGAGGGTTACATCAAGTGGCTTCTAGCTGCAGAAACCTGAACTGCAGTGGGTTTGTCCCACAGAGAATGTTTCTTATTTCTTTATTGCCTACAAGGGGCTAAACATAGAGGGGACAAACAAGGACAGACAAAGGGATTAAGTCGATTACATCGACCCAGCGCGTAACTGGTACTTAATTTATCGACCCTGAAAGGATGAAAAGCAAAGTCGACCTCAGCGGAATTTGAACGCAGAACATAACAGCAGACGGAATACCGCTAAGCATTTCGCCCGGCATGCTAACGTTTCTGCCAGCTCGCCAGAGAATGTTTCTGGTTACTTTTGGGTACCCCCTTGTATATATATATAGATGTCTGTGGTCATAAATAATCTTGATCAAGTTTACAGTCTTGTAGGGAGAAGTATGTGATAAGGCCTACGAATTGAAGCATGACAAATATGAGAGCCTCCTGCAGGACTGCAACAAGAAGGGTGACACAGTAATGGCTTTTCCCAGTTGGTGTTAGCTGTAGGGGATTCCCTGCTCAGTCGGTAGGGAGGATGTTTATAGCCATTGGAATGAAAAGAAAGGAGCGAAGGGTAGCACAGGATGGGAGAGGCAGCAGATAGAGTCTCTTGCTGGTTGTGGAGCAAAAGAAAGGAGTTAAGCTGGAGGCCAGGAAGAGATGAGAAACAGTGATTTGGCCACCTCTGCTGACCTACCAATGGGAGGGTATTACGGCTTAAGGCTGAAACGTCTGATTTATAATTGGACACCAACTGATGACATCAGTTACACCTGACCAAAAGCTCCATTCACTTTGGTGAATGGAAAAGAAATGCCTTCTTCTTGTTGTTATCAGCACACACACATATATTTATATATTCATACATTTATGTTATTGTTTTGCAAGATTCTTGATGTGAAAACATGTGCTGAAATAGTTATTATTATACTTGGGGATGATAATTAACCATATTTGTTTGATTTTCACTTTAGTTTTTATGTGTATTATTTTTATCTTATATGTCTTTGATAGTTCTTTCATCACATGTTCTGTGACCTCTTCAGTGGCTCTCTGTCCCATGTGTCTTCTCTTGTTCTGTTTATTTCAGTTTGTCCTTCTGTGGTATGCATTTCCAACTGTGTGGGTGTGTGTTTAGTATATGTGTCCCATATGTGTGTATATGGGTTTGTATATTACACTCATTGTACCTGTGTCATTTATTTATTTATTTATTTTTCTTTTTCTCATTTTGTCTTTTATATGTGTATGTATGTCTTGTGTGCATGTGTAAAGGTGTGTATATTGCATTGTTAGTACCCATGTCATTTATTTTTTTTTCTTCATTCAGTTTTTAGTTGTCAGGGTGTGTAGTGTGGTGGAGTTGGGGTTGTTATTACTCCATTCACATTTTTTGTTGAGGATTGGTCTATCTTTTATTATGTGTTTGACATCTGCAATTTGTCTGAGTGTCGTGTCTATGTCTCAATAAAATCCTAACATCTATGTTGTCAACTGAGCCTCCATGTTCTAATTGAGCATGTTGAGAGAGCACTGATGAACTTTTCTCCTCTTTGAATTCGTGCCAGTGTTCACTTATTCACTCACCTATGCTATGTGCTGTCTCTTCAATGTATGTTGTTATCCTGTTTCTGCACCATCCCTCTGTATATCTTATACTGTAGACTACATTCTTAGTTTTACAGTTTATCTGTGGGTTTAATCTACACACTATACACTTCCTATCTATATAGGGGCTTCTTTCAAATGGGTATGTTCTACAAGTCAAGGATTTTATAGGGGCTCTAGTCTTTTTTTTTTCTACTACTTTAATCCATTGATTCATCTTATCTAAGATTATCCTATAAAGATCTGCTAATTCATCTCCACAGGTAGTATTGACAAACAAATTCTGTCTGAATGCAATCATGGGAAAGTAGACATTAAAATGTTGTATTTAAGAGGTTGTTAGTCATTCATTCCTGATACTCCTATATTTCAGCTTCTGCATACGTTGTCCCAAATTCCATTTCACGAAGACCAAGAGAAGGAGCAAGAACAAGCAAATGTCACCTATGGTAATAAAACTTTCTATTTATTGATCTTTTTATTTTTAATAATTCTTTCATCTTAACCATTTTGATACCGACCTGCCCGAAACTGCCTTGATTCTTTATGTTTAAAGTGGTCTAAATTAGTACCTTTCATAAAATATCATGTAAATTCATGATCCAAATATCAGCTTAATAATGACAAAATTTTGCTGTGTCTAGGGAGAATTATTACACCCATATTATTAAAAGTGTTTTTTTTTTTTTTTTTTTTTTGACAATGCACTTTTGTTGCTTTTTGCACTGTAAAGGTTGCAAAAAGCAATGAAAGAACTTTGACAAAAAAACAAAATCAAAACAAACGACTTACTGTTTAACCAATTGAATAATAATAAAGGAGTGGAGTTGAACTAGTGCAGGCATAATGACTCTAGACACAAGATTTGTTTCAACACGTGAATTCACAATAAGAATCTTGCAAACCAGATGGAAAAAGAAAATAACAAAATTGTTTTACTAAATTCTTCATTATTTTCAAAATTAATCGAAGCAAAAGTAGTGTATTTCAATAGAAATGTGGTAAAAAAGGGTTAAACTTTTCAGTGTATTTTATTTCATCCTTTGGCATTGAGATTATTCATTCACATTGTTTTTTTTTAATTAATCAGGCTTTATCTTGTAGCTTTAGGGTTTTGATGATGCAATTATTTATTTTTTGGGATGACAGTGTTAAGGTTGGTGTGTCAAGTTTGAACACTATACATATAGAATATATTTGGGTCAGATATGGCCGGTTTAAATGCTAAAAGATTAGGCTGAACACAGAAGGTAGCTACTGACCGGTTTTTAGTTCCTGGTTAGTTCTAATCAAGTATGCATATAATGAAAGCAGTGTAGCTGTAACCATCCTTTTTTATTTTTTCAGACTATCGAAAGTGGGTTGTGATTTGAGAGAGATTTGACTACTGTTTCTAGCAAGTTAAGCAGTAATTGTACAGGCTCCCTTATTTGCTTAAAAAAAATAGTTATTTAGGAGACTGGTGTTTAATTACTGGTACATACATGCTGTATCTATTTCATTAACAACTACACATTGTGTCTTCTTCATGTCAACTACACACTTGTCTGCCTGGTCACCATATGTACTCTGTGACATTTTGAGAAATTAAATTTGGTTTATTTATATATTTATTTATTTTGTTTGTGGGTAGGAGTGCTGACATGTTAAAATGGGTTGTTCCATTGTTAAGGTATGCCTCCTTGCTGTTGAAATGGACTGCACTGTTGTTAACTTAGTCTTCCTTATTATTAGAATCATCACACTTGATACTGGCTACCAACTGGAGCATGCCTTGTAGTAGCTTCCTCCTCTCTCTCTCTCTCTCTCTCTCTCTCCTCAACTTCAGTTCATCTTCTGATATCTGTGTGTCTCATTAATAGATTCTATCTCAATTTTCATGAATCCTAGAGAATATCATACATTGACTCCCACACAAACAAGATACTGTTTCATTTTTCATATTTTATTTCCTACTTTGCGGAAAAAATTCAGAATAAACACACCAAAATCCCAAATATTGTGGAAGTAGGATTTGCTTAGAATTCTTAAAATATTCAAATATTTTGCTCTCAGAATCAGACTGTTGATTTTTATAATCTTTTAATCTTTGCTTTATACTAATCTCCTTCTATGTGTGTGTGTATATATACATATGTGTGTGTGTGTGTGTATGTATATTAATGATGTACTATACAATGCTTTTAGATAATCTAGAAATATTTTGATATAAGATATACTTATAATTTTAGCTTATTTACTAAACTGGCCCATCAAGATGAAGAGGCTCAATCACTTGCTATAGATTAACTACTTGGACATCAGGTAATGCCACCATCGGCACCGGCTAAAAGTCAATATGTACATCAGGTATAAGGCGGTGAGCTGGCAGAATCATAACTGTGCTGAACAAAATGCTTTGCAGCATTTTGTCCATCTTTATGTTCTGAGTTCAAATGCCACTGGGGTCAACTTTGCCTTTCATCCTTTCAGGGTCAATGAAATAAGTTCCAGTTGAACCAACTTTTCCTGCAAGTTTCATTGAATACCGTTCACAACTTTTTGAGTTATTTTGCACACAAATGGACAAACCAACGACGGTGATAACTTAACCTCCTTCCTTGGAGGAGTTAATGAAGTGTCTTGCTCAAGAACACAATACATTGCCTGGCCCAGAAATCAAAACCACACTCTAACAATCATGAGTTCCAGATCCTAACCACTAAGCTCTGTGCCTCCACTAACATATATATTACTAGTAGTAGTAGTAGTAGTAGACATGTGTATGTGTATATATATATATATATTTTGACAAAATATTTTGACAAATTAAATTTAAATGTTGAAGTGAATCTAACGGATTTTGTGTGTTATTTTAAATTGCTTATAAACACCTTCCACGCTGCAATTGTTTTCGTTCCAGCACACAATCTCAGATCAGGTCACTTGCTATGCAAGTACATCTCCGTAATATATATATATATTTATATATGTATATACATGAAGGTTTTGATAATATTATCTGATAAGTAGGTTTTGTAAAAAATATAATTTTGAAAAAACTCATTTAGAACATTCCTTATGAAGGATTTCAAATATCAGTAATTTGTTTTCTGTGATTGTTTCAACTTTATAAGGCTCTTTATAAGGTATGCAGGTATTTGAAAATAATAGTCATGTGGGTGTTTGAAAGTACCTCACGGAAGATGACCATACTTTGCATATTTATGAACTGGCCTTTGGCAAGGCATAACACCTGTTCAGCCATCCTGCCAGAGATATAGTGAAGTCATGAGACTGCAGCATGGCAGATTGTGAAGAGGTAGTAGAAGAGTTCAGCTGAGCCATTTGTGCATCTTATGTTGATACTGAACTGAGGAATCCTAGGAGATCAATTGTTAGGATACCAAGCTCTATCAAAAGAGTTACTGCAACACATCCATAGGGTCAGCATCCATGGTTGCGTAATCAGCTAATGAAAGATTAATTATGACTCAAGCTCACAATTCAAATTTATAATAATGGAATTGGATGGTGACAGAGTGTCATGGGAATCTACAAAAGCAATGATAAAAGACATAAGGCACTTATATATACAAAGTTAGAAACTTCTAGAAGCAGGTAGAAAATTATATGATTTATGATGATGGAACTCAGAGTAAATAAAGCTAATACAGACAAGAATATTGGATTTAAAAATCCTTTGGATGGAAAAAAAAGTCGAAGGACATGAACCTATATATTGTGTATGCATGTCAGATGTTCTACCATTATACCAAAGCAACATTTGTTATTTTTTCCATCAATTTTAGGAGCTTTGTCCCTAGCAGTGGGAATTGTAAGGTGTTTACATTCTAAGAATTCAGAAATTTTGAGAGATACGAAGTAAATTATTCTTAATCGTGGAACTTTAAGTAGCTATAAAGAATGGTGTGTCATCCATTGATTTATTTTTTTCATCCAAGCAGTTTTTCAACCCAGAATTCTATATGTTATTATTTCTGACTTTAACTTTGTGGCTGTTAAAAATAGTTTTCTTCGCACACATGCACACGCACACACACACACACACACACAATATATTCACATATACAGATGTATGCATATATGGATGGATATACATATATATATATATATATATATATATATATATATATATATATATATATATATATACATATAGTGGGTCATCCCATAAACAATGCAATATTTTCAATTGCATGAACTAAAAGTTGGAGGGGGTCAGGATAAACTACTTGCATCAACTTGCTATAAAAGCAGGTAGTAATTTTACCTTGTGCGTATTCTTAGTGCAAGTTTTGAAGAGTGCAGTTCGATTTTAACAGTTATTTTTCCAAAGCTATAATAGAAGTGACAAAGAAGCATATTTGGCATATTTTGCTTTATGAGTTCAATAAAGGCAACAATACAATGGAAAGTTCAAGGAATATTAATGCAGTATATGGGGATCAGACAATAAATGTAAGCCAGTGTCAATGGGGGTTCCAGAAATTCCAAGCTGGAAACTACAGCCTAGAAGACGAGCCTTGTCCTGGAAGATCTATAGAGATCAACGAGGATGTCCTGCAAACCCTGGTGGAACAAAATCCCATCATAACTGTTGAGAAAATAGCAGAGATGCTTGGATTTGGTCATTAAACCATTCATTGACACCTGCATGCTATCAGAAAAGTCTGAAAATTTGGTCAATGGGTTCCTCACAAACTTTCCAGGTCTAATTGCATGCAGAGAGTGAATGTGTGCTCTTCTTTGCTGTTGTATCTCATGAATGAACCTTTTTTGGAATGAATACTGACTGATGATGAGAAATGGGTTCTCTATAAAAATGTCAAGTGCCGAAGACAGTGGGTAGGGAAAGGAGAAACACCAGCATCCCAGGTTATGATAACAAAGGAGATCTACTGCGAGCAGCTTGAGTGGCTGAAGTCAGCACCAGAACAAAAATGAGCATCTTTGGTTTCAAAACGAAAGGTGTTCTTACATCAGGATAATGCTTGGCCAGGCCACATACAGTGAGGATGACATTCCAAAGGCTGGAGCAGTTTGCATGGGAAACTGTATCCCACCCACCATATTTGCTGGACATTGCCCCAGCTGATTATCATTTATTCCACAGTCTTCAAAATCATTTGGATGGAAGAAATATCAATTCTGTAGACAAGGTCAGAACAGTACTGGAGGAGTTTTTTTTCAACACAGACATGTGAATTTTGGAAGAGGGGCCTTGCAAGTCTACCAGATGGATAGAAGAGCATTGTAGGAAATGAAGGAGAGTGTATTTTAGATTAAAAAGGAACTTTAATTTATCTTAATTTTGAAAAATAAAAGAAGTATAAAAAAACCCACATTATTTATGAGATGACCCAATATATATATATATAAAGAGAGAGATTGGTAGATAGATAAATATCATATATATGTACGTATCTAAAGAAAACACAAAGATGAGGTGAAAGAACAACAATCAGCGTGATTTAGGTTGATGCTCATGAAAAATGGAAGATGTCTTTAATATTCTGAACCTATGCTCTTCCATATGCATAAGAGGGTGCTGAAAAGTTCTTGGCTTTGGGGTAAAGGGAAATACAAAATGATTTTATTCAACATATTTCCCTCTCAGATTCACACACTTATTGCAGTGGTCCTTCAGTTTTTCCAAGCCCTTTAAATAACTTGGATGGTTGGGCTTCCAAGCAGGCCTTTTGCGATACCCTTAAAGCCAGGAACTTTTCAGCACCCCTGGTTTGTAGGCCCGACCTTCCAAGTTATCTTACAGGACTAGGAAAAACTGAAGGACCACTATATATATATATATATATATATATATATATATATATATATAGATAATACAGATTGTTTATTTGCATTTTGCTTTTGTTTTATTTGTTCGTATTGAAATGATTATGCGTTGTACTCCACACTGCTCCTCTTCACCATCTTCTAATTTCTGTAATGTAGCACATAAACCCACCAAAGAGATGATGTACATCAACTGGGCAGAGCAGACCTGTGATATGATTGATAGACAGTACCGAGCTTTCCATGAAAGGGTAAGATTCTTAATACGAACATCCTCTGATACACTCTTGTCTGGATAATAGCTTATCTGTTTGAAGATGGATGGGGAAGCTGATGTTGTTGTTGTTGCTGCTGCCATTGCTACGATTCCTTTTGTTGCTGTTGATGCTGTTGTTGTTGTTGTTGGACTTGACTTATGACACTGATGTAATTGATCAGACACTAAATAGCAACCTACAGCTCCAACTGTTTTGGATAATTTCCTTTTTACACACACACACACACACACATAATGTGTGCGTGTGTGTGTATATATATATATATATATGTATGTATGTATGTATGTATGTATGTATGTATGTATGTATGTACGTATGTTTAATTTAAAAATAGGATAAAATCTCTATAAGAATTTATCAAGTAGTATATGTGTATATATATATATATATATATATATATATATATATATATATATATATATATATATATATATATATATATATATATATATATATATATATATTTATGTATATGCACATATATGTAAATATATATGTGTGTATATATATATATCATCATCATCATCGTTTAACGTCCGCTTTCCATGCTAGCATGGGTTGGACGATTTGACTGAGGACTGGTGAAACCGGATGGCAACACCAGGCTCCAGTCTGATATATATATATATATATATATATACACACACACACATATATGTATATACATATATACACATACATATGTGTGTGTATTTATATAGTTGAATACATTTGTGTGTATATATCTTCTTTTATCGTCTTTTTACTTGTTTCAGTCATTAGACTGCGACCATGCTGGGGCACCACCGCTAAGTATTTTAATTGAATGAATTGACCCCAGTACTTATTTTTTTGTTTTGTTAAGCCTGGTACTTTTCTGTCTCTTTTGCTGAACTGCTAAGCTATGGGAACATAAATACACCAACACTGGTAGTCAAGCAGTAGTCGGGTCTAGCACTGGCGTGAGGACACACACACACACACACACACACACACACACACACACACACACACACACACACACACACACACACACACACACACACACACACACACACACACACACACACACACACACACACACACACACACACACACACACACACACACACACACACACACACACACACACACACACACACACACACACACACACACACACACACACACACACACACACACACACACACACACACACACACACACACACACACACACACACACACACACACACACACACACACACACACAGGCTTCTTTCAGTTTCCTTCTACCACATCCACTCTTTGACTGTAGTTGGCCTGAGGTTATAGTGGTAGATAGTTGCCAAAGGTTCTGCACAGTGGTACTGAGCCTGGAACCATGTGGTTGGGAAGCAAGCTTTTTACCACAGAGCCATGCCTGAAAAAAAAAAAACTGGTGTCCAAAGCCTTTGCATCTAATCCTCTTCCACCATCAAAATTAAAAAGAATTGTTGTTGTTTAGCCTCTGGTTAGGTTTTTTTTAACCCTTTCAACTTGCCTGAAACCACTTCTGGTTTTATGTTTGAAACATCAGAATATTAACGACAATCATCATCATCGTTTAACGTCCGCTTTCCATGCTAGCAGAGTTGGACGATTTCCCTGGGGACTGGTGAAACCGGATGACTGCACCAGGCCCCAATCTGATCTGGCAGAGTTTCTACAGCTGGATGCCCTTCCTAACGCCAACCACTTCGAGTGTGTAGCCATTCCTCATCATCTTCATCATCGTTTAATGTCTGTTTTCCATGTTGGCATGGGTTGGACGGTTTGGCAGGATCTGACCAGCCAATGATAGTGGTGGGGGCTGTTCAGACTCCCATTGCCTGTTGTGGCGTGGTTTCTATGGCTGGATGCCCTTCGTAATGTCGACCATTTTACATAGTGTACTGGGTGCCTTTTACATGCTGCTGGCACAGGTGTATTTATACAGCACCAGCTAGAGTGCATTTCATGTGGCACCGGCACCTGTAAAGGACAAGCCTGTATGTTTGGATGACTGTGATTTTACTTAGCTTGATGCATCTTCTCAAGTACCACAAATTACAACTCCTGGCTCTATGTCACTTCCTCAAAAATTAATTGAAACAGGCATAAAGTATTTCAACAGAGACATCATAATGAAAAGGTTAAGGGCCCTATTGTGAAACATGCTCTGGCTGTGATCATCCTATTTAAAAAAAAATTTTTTCAAGCATACCTTAGATCAGTTTGGTTAAGAAGCTGGCTTTGCAACCAAGTGGTTTTTGGTTCAATCTCACTATGCCTCTGCAGAGGTTCGATGTCACCTTGGAGGATGCAGAGGGGCTGGCATGGGACCACCAGTGATGGAGAGCACTGGTGGACCTGGTCAGTTCTACACAAGATGATGTCTCTGGGACCACTAAACGAGAATGACCCCCACCCAGCCCCATCAAGCAAGTGCATGAAGCAGCAAGCAGCAACCCCACTTTGCAGCCTCTTGGGGAAGTGTCTTCTACTTATGGTTCCAGACAAACCAATGCCTTGTGAGGGAATTTGATTGGTGGAAACTGTGTGGAAGCCCATCATATATGTATGTATGTATTCTTTTACTTGATTCAGTCATTTAACTGAAGCACCGCCTTTAGTCAATCAAATCGACCCCCGGACTTGTTCTTTGTAAGCTTAGTTCTTATTCTATCAGTGTCTTTTGCTGAACCACTATGTTACGGGGATGTAAATACACCAGCATTGGTTAAGTGATGTTGGGAAGACAAACACAGACCCATACACACATATACACACACATGCATACATACGTATATAATATATATATGTATGTATATATATATATATATATATATATATATATATATATATATCATCATCATCATCATCGTTTAACGTCCGCTTTCCATGCTAGCATGGGTTGGACGATTTGACTGAGGACTGGTGAAACCGGATGGCAACACCAGGCTCCAGTCTGATTTGGCAGAGTTTCTACAGCTGGATGCCCTTCCTAACGCCAACCACTCAGAGAGTGTAGTGGGTGCTTTTACGTGTCACCCGCACGAAAACGGCCACGCTCGAAATGGTGTCTTTTATGTGCCACCCGCACAAGCCAGTCCAGGGGCACTGGCAACGATCTCGCTCGAAAATCCTACAGGAGCCAGTCAGGCGGTACTGGCAACGGCCACGCTCAAAATGGTGCATCTCATGTGCCACCCGCACAAGAACCAGTCCAGGGGCACTGGCAACGATCTTACTTGGCTTGCCGGGTCTTCTCACGCACAGCCCATTTCCAAAGGTCTCGGTCCGTAGTCATCGCCTCGGTGAGGCCCAATGTACGAAGGTCTTGCCTCACCACCTCAGCCCAGGTCTTCCTGGGCCTACCTCTTCCACGGGTTCCCTCAACTGTTAGGGTGTGGCACTTTTTCACGCAGCTATCCTCCTCCATTCTCACCACATGTCCATACCAGCGCAATCGTCTCTCTTGCACGCCACAACTGATGCTTCTAATGTTCAGCTTTTCTCTCAAGATACTTACACTCTGACGGGTATTCACATTGACATTACACATCCAACGGAGCATACTGGCTTCATTCCTTGCGAGCTTACGTATGTCCTCAGCAGTTACAGCCCATGTTTCACTGCCATGTAGCATGGTTGTTCGTACGCATGCGTCATACAGTCTGCCTTCATCGTTTAACGTCCGCTTTCCATGCTAGCATGGGTTGGACAATTTGACTGAGGACTGGTGAAACCGGATGGCAACACCAGGCTCCAGTCTGATTTGGCAGAGTTTCTACAGCTGGATGCCCTTCCTAACGCCAACCACTCAGAGAGTGTAGTGGGTGCTTTTACGTGTCACCCGCACAAAAACGGCCACGCTCGAAATGGTGTCTTTTATGTGCCACCTGCACAAGCCAGTCCAGGGGCACTGGCAACGATCTCGCTCGAAAATCCTACAGGAGCCAGTCAGGCGGTACTGGCAACGGCCACGCTCAAAATGGTGCATCTCATGTGCCACCCGCACAAGAACCAGTCCAGGGGCACTGGCAACGATCTTACTTGGCTTGCCGGGTCTTCTCACGCACAGCACATTTCCAAAGGTCTCGGTCAGTAGTCATCGCCTCGGTGAGGCCCAATGTACGAAGGTCTTGCCTCACCACCTCAGCCCAGGTCTTCCTGGGCCTACCTCTTCCACGGGTTCCCTCAACTGTTAGGGTGTGGCACTTTTTCACGCAGCTATCCTCCTCCATTCTCACCACATGTCCATACCAGCGCAATCGTCTCTCTTGCACGCCACAACTGATGCTTCTAATGTTCAGCTTTTCTCTCAAGATACTTACACTCTGACGGGTATTCACATTGACATTACACATCCAACGGAGCATACTGGTTTCATTCCTTGCGAGCTTACGTATGTCCTCAGCAGTTACAGCCCATGTTTCACTGCCATGTAGCCTGGTTGTTCGTACGCATGCGTCATACAGTCTGCCTTTTACTCTGAGTGAGAGTCCCTTTGTCGCCAGCAGGGGTAAGAGCTCTCTAAACTTTGCCCAGGCTATTCTTATTCTAGCAGCTACACTTTCAGCGCACCCACCCCCACTACTAACTTGGTCGCCCAGATAGCGGAAGCTATCGACTACCTCTAGTTTTTCACCCTGGAATGAGATAGAAGTTGTTTCCTGTTTGTTTACAGTCTTTATTGCACCTGAACATCTGCCACAAACAAAAACTAACTTGCTAGTTAACCTGCCTTTGATGTTGCTGCACCTCTTATGTGTCCATAGCTTGCACCGGGTACATCTTATAGAGTTACTACCTACTCCTTTTCTACATACTGAGCAGGGCCATCTACCTGAAGGGGTTTGTGTTTTATCTACCTTCCTACTTATTAGGATTTTGGTTTTAGCTGGGTTGACTCTAAGGCCCTTCAATTCTAGACCTTGCTTCCACACCTGAAACTTCTCCTCTAGTTCTGATAGTGACTCCGCAATTAGGGCAAGGTCATCAGCATAGAGGAGCTCCCAGGGGCAACCTGTCTTGAACTCCTCTGTGATTGCCTGGAGGACTATGATAAATAAGAGGGGGCTGAGGACGGAACCTTGGTGGACCCCTACCTCTACCCGGAATTCATTGCTGTACTCATTTCCAACCCTCACCTTACTGGCAGCATCTCTGTACATGGCTCGCACAGCTCTCACTAACCATTCTTCTATCCCAAGTTTCCTCATTGACCACCAGATAAGGGATCGGGGGACCCTGTCAAAGGCTTTCTCCATGTCAACGAAAGCCAGGTACAGAGGTTTATCCTTAGCTAGGTATTTCTCCTGCAACTGTCTCACTAGAAATAAGGCATCAGTTGTGCTTTTACCTGGCACGAACCCAAACTGCATCTCATCTAAATTGATTCGCTCTCTAATTAGTTGGGCTATGACCCTCTCTGTAACTTTCATAACCTGATCTAACAGCTTGATGCCTCTGTAATTATTTGTATCTAAAACGTCACCTTTACCTTTGTAGCAGTTGACTATGATGCTGCTACACCAGTCATTGGGTATGACTCCTTCGTGTATCACCTGGTTCGTAATACGGGTGACTAGGCTATAGCCAACACTGCCAGATATTTTGAGCATCTCTGCAGTGATTCCTGATGGGCCGGGGGCTTTCCCGGTCTTCATACTCTTAATTGCTTTATCTACCCTGGTACTATCAACTCGGATAGCTGGTCCCTCTATTGGGTCGACATACGGCAGGCTCTCTTCTCCCATTCATTCTCTTTATTAAGCAATCTATCGTAGTGGCATCTCCAGACCTCTTTCTTTGCATCCTCATTTAATGCAAGCGTACCATCATCCATGCGAACACATTTCTCTCCTACAACATCACTATTCTCTCTCCTACACTGTCTTGCAACACGAAATACCTCGAGTCTTTGGTCCTCACGGCGCAGAACATTGGCAAATCTTTCCTTATCTGCTTCCCCTCTGGCTAAATAAACCTGTCGCCTAGCCTCCCTTCTGGCACATTGGTACAATTCCCTGCTACCACCGTTCTTCCAGTCCTTCCAAGCCTGTTTCTTTTGTCTAATAGCCCTGTCTACCTCCTTGTTCCACCACCACGTTACTCTGGGTCGGGAGGGGACCTTACACCACCCACAAATCTGGTCGGTGGCTTTCAACAGGTTGTCCCGCAGAAATCTCCAATTGTCTTCCACGTTGTATGATGCTATATCCCCTTCTATTTCGTTAAATGCTTCAAGTAACTTGTCTCTAAGTCTCTGTCCGTTTGCAGAGTCTTTAAGCTTCCACACCCTTCTCCTCCAAGCCTGTCTAATTCTGGGCACCCATTTTGCCTTGATCCCAAAGTCGCTAACTACTAATCTATGTTGTGGGGTACATTCTTCGCCAGGGTAGGTTTTGGCATTTATAAGCCGCCCTCTTTCCCTATTTCTGGCGAGGATGTAGTCGATTTGGCTAGAGTGTCTGCCGGAGCGGTAGGTGACTAGGTGACTGGCAGGTTTCCTGAAGTTGGTATTGCAGACCATAAGATCGGTTGCATCACAGAACTCCAGCAGTCTGGTTCCCTCCTCGTTGCGGGAACCGAAGCCATAGCCTCCATGTATGCCATGGAAGCCTCCAGCACGACGTCCGACATGACCGTTGAAGTCTCCAGCCACAAAGAGAAGGTCCCTGTCACTCGTCGACGAGGTAGTTTGCAAGAGGGTGTCATAGAATTGGTCTTTCAGACCATCTGGTAGCCCCGGTTGAGGTGCATAGGCTGAGATGACAGTAGCTAATCTATGATGAAGCACTAGTCTGATCTTAAGTACTCTGTCACTTACTCTAACGACCTCGATTACCTTATCCACCCATTCCTCCGCTAGAAGTATTCCTACGCCCCCGACCCCGTCAGTGTTCCCTGCCCAGAAAATCTTGTACCTGTGTTCTTTGCCTGTGAGGAACCTCGCAGAACCTCCTCTCCATCTTACTTCCTGGATGCAGCACATATCTACGCGTCTCCGTTCAAGCATCTCAACAATTTCACCAGATCTACCTTTCAGCGTGCCGACGTTGAGAGTGCCAATCCTAACAGTATGGGTGTTGGGGGTGTGGGCCTGTAGCCTGGTAAGGGGAAAAGCAGTGTCGTGTACCTGAAAAGAAAACTTGCAATTGGAAGAATTCATAAGCAAAAGCAAAACAGTACCTACAACCTGCAAACATTTCTCAAACTTAATGCGCTACCCAAAGGTAGGGGAGAGGATGGCCAAGGCCACTAGATGGGTTCCGGGAGACAGCCGAGGATGACAGGATGACAGAGGAATGAACTTCCGGTGGAGGGGGTGGGAGGGCGGGTTACCGTCAGCGAGTAGATAGGGCTCTTAATTGTAGATTTTAAATATTTGAGCGACAACAATGCATAAATCGTAATTTTTAAAAGAGCAATGAATTCTAGGTGAATAGAATATAACGTAGCATGAATTTAGGAAGCTTAGAAAATGAATAAGTATGAATTTAAGACAACAACTGAATTCAATTGAATTTCATGGAGAGAAACAAGATAAATAATAGAGGGCAAACTAAAGCGCGAAGGTATGAGATGTTTGAGGCCGTAAATAAATAAAAATCTCTATCTTATCTGCATCTTGGAGACTTCGTCGTAGTATGTCAGCGGAGAGAAGGGATTGAGATAATTTAGAATGGATTTCTCATTTATATATAGCCAGAACCTGAAGACCTTAAGGAAAAACTACGAGAGAGAGAGAGAGAGAGAGAGAGAGGATGGAGGGGTAGACAGAGGCATGGCGGGAGAAAAGATCATCATCATCATCATCATATATATATATATATATATATATATATAAAGAGAGAGAGAGAGGGGGGACCAGTCAAGCAGCACATCACGCTGTAATTCTTGGGCTGAGAAATCAACACTTAAAAGCCATAATTTTAAGGAGCGATAAGAATTTTTGAATAAAGGAAAATGGGTAGGGGTGGGTATGTCAGCGAGTAGATAGGGCTCTTAATTGTAGATTTTAAATATTTGAGAGACAACATTGCATAAATCGTAATTTTTAAAAGAGCAATGAATTCTAGGTGAATAGAATATAACGTAGCATGAATTTAGGAAGCTTAGAAAATGAATAAGTATGAATTTAAGACAACAACTGAATTCAATTGAATTTCATGGAGAGAAACAAGATAAATAATAGAGGGCAAACTAAAGCGTGAAGGTATGAGATGTTTGAGGCCGTAAATAAATAAAAATCTCTATCTTATCTGCATCTTGGAGACTTTGTCGTAGTATGTCAGCGGAGAGAAGGGATTGAGATAATTTAGAATGGATTTCTCATTTATATATAGCCAGAACCTGAAGACCTTAAGGAAAAACTACGAGAGAGAGAGAGAGAGAGAAAGAGGATGGAGGGGTAGACAGAGGCATGGCGGGAGAAAAGATCATCATCATCATCATATATAAATATATATATATATAAAGAGAGAGAGAGAGGGGGGACCAGTCAAGCAGCACATCACGCTGTAATTCTTGGGCTGAGAAATCAACACTTAAAAGCCATAATTTTAAGGAGCGATAAGAATTTTTGAATAAAGGAAAATGGGTAGGGGTGGGTATGTCAGCGAGTAGATAGGGCTCTTAATTGTAGATTTTAAATATTTGAGAGACAACAATGCATAAATCGTAATTTTTAAAAGAGCAATGAATTCTAGGTGAATAGAATATAACGTAGCATGAATTTAGGAAGCTTAGAAAATGAATAAGTATGAATTTAAGACAACAACTGAATTCAATTGAATTTCATGGAGAGAAACAAGATAAATAATAGAGGGCAAACTAAAGCGCGAAGGTATGAGATGTTTGAGGCCGTAAATAAATAAAAATCTCTATCTTATCTGCATCTTGGAGACTTCGTCGTAGTATGTCAGCGGAGAGAAGGGATTGAGATAATTTAGAATGGATTTCTCATTTATATATATTCACATACATATATATATTTATATATGATGAGCTTCTTTCAATTTCCGTCAACCAAATCCACTCACAAGGCTGTGGTTGGCCCGAGGCTATAGTAGAAGACACTTGCCTAAGGTGCCACACAGTGGGACTGAACCTGGAACCATGTGGTTAGTAAGCAAGCTACTTACCACACAGCTACTTGCCACTCCTGCACCTGTGCCATACAGCCACTCCTGCGCCTATATCATCATCATCATCATCGTTTAATGTCCATCTTCCATGCTGGCATGGATGGGACAAATAGAATATATACCACCATCATCATCATGTAACATCCATTTTCCATGCTGGCATGGGTTGGACAGTCTGACTGGGCTGGAATACTGGAAGGCTGTGCCAGGCTCCAGTCTGATTTGGCACGGTTTTCTACAGCTGAATGCCCTTTCTAACGCCAACCACTCTGTGAGTGTGATGGGTTAAGCTATATAAATATATATATATAGTAAATCCAAAAAGAACAAACACAAAAAAACAACAATGCAAGTACATGGTACACTCAGGAAAGGAAAGAAAGATGGTTTAACATTTCGAGCAGGCACTCTTCTTCGGAAACAGAGGAAGTCCAATAGAAGGGAAGACAGAGGAAGAAAATCGCCAATGATTTACATATGGTTACACACACACATTTGTATGGATATATGTGTGTATTTTTATCCTCCCCACCAACTGATAACAGATATTGGTTTGTTTACATCCTTGTATTTTAGCAACTCAACTGGCAAGACTAATAGAACAAGTACCAGACTTTAAAAAATGAATAATGGGGTCACTTTGTTCTTCTAAATGCTTCAAGGCGGTACCCCAGCATGGCCATAGACTGCAACAAGTAAAAGATAAAAGATATTATTAAGCACTTGCAGTCACTAAATTATTAATACAGTATATCAAAATACATTATCCAATGTGTCCTTCCTTTCTATTAGCCACAGGGTGTAAGTTGAAGGCTTAACTGCTATTTCTAGCACGTTTTGTAGTCACATAGTAGCTTCATTGTCTCATCAGATGAAGTTTAATATTTGAGGTGTAGTGTTTGCTTTAATTTGAAAAGTATTTTTTCATTATAGATTTTTCTCTGTGCTACCCACTTCTGAATTTGGTGTTTCATGGCAGCTGTGTGTTAAGAAGTTTGCTTCCAACCACATGGTTCCAGGTTCAGTCTCACTGCATGGCACCTTGGGCAATTGTCTTCAACTGTAGCCTCAGGTCAGCCAAAGCCTTATTGAGTGGATTTGGTAGATAAAAAAATGAAAGAAGCCTGTTGTGTATGTATGTGTGTGTGTATTTTCAAGACAGTGCCCCAGCATGGCCACAGTCTAATGACTGAAACAAGTGAAAGATAAAACCTGCATGTGTGTGTTACTGTCTCCTTGTCTTGACATTGCACAATAGTTGTAAATGAGCATCACTGCCATGCAAGCAGTGTGGTTCATTTCCAGTTTTCTGTGATAAACCTATCTGGCCATGGGGAAATATTATTACCTCACTTGGGAAAAGGAGAGGATTGGGAACAGGAAGGGCATCCGGCCATAGAAAATCTTTCTGAACAAATTCCATATGACCCTTTGCAATCATGGAAACATGGACGTTAGAATGATGGTGATGATAATGGTAGAAGATGCATATAAGTGTGTGTGAGTATGATGATTTGGGTGATGGGTGAAGCTTTCAACTTTTACTCTATTAAGCAATTGCAAAATTGTCTGCAATTTATAGGATACCAATCTATCACAGACTCACTATGTCAAATGCAGGATTTGAACTCAACTCTCAGGCATAGAAAATAGCCCATCAGTTATATGGTATACTGCTGTTGTTTACAGTTAGATGGCAGCTAGCTACGGAATACCAAAACAGGAGGTGCCAAACATTTTTCTTCGTTCCAAAATGAATGAATCTTAAGACATGTCAGGAAAATATTTCACATTAATTTACTGATGCTGTTGTTGTGGTTGGTGGTGGTGGTGGTGTTGTTAACTCCAGGTCAAACCCGCTTGTATAAATAGTGCAATAATCAAAGGCATTTCAGCTGTAATCATCTCATCTTTAATTTTTCAGGCAATTGCTTCTCAAACACATGGTCTTGGGTTCTGTCCCACTGTGTGGCACCTTGGGCAAGTGTCTTCTCTAATGTAACCCTAGGCCCTTGTGAGTGAAGTCGGTTGACTAAAGCTGAAAAGAACCCTATTGCATAAATATATATCTATATGTGTATGTATGCATATATTTATGTATTTGAATGTATACATGCATATATATGTATGTATGTGTGTGTGTATATATATATATATATATATATATATATATGAGGAGGAGAGTCTGCCAAATGTTGACCCAATTGAGGGACTGGCTACCTGAATCAACAGTTCCGTAGTAGATAAAGCAATTAAGGATATTAAGTAGAAAGTCAGACAAATCATAAATCCCTTCATGTAGATGGCCCTGCTTGATCTGTAGAAAAAGTGTAGCTAGAAACTCCATAAGATGCACCCAGTGTAAGCTTTGGACACATAAAAGGTGTAGCAATATCAGAGGAAAGTTAACAAGGAAACTAGCTATTGTATGTGGAAGATTGCACAGGTACAATAAATGCTGAAAATGTGCAGAAAATAGACTCCATCAACTGCCAGGGGGGCAAGCTAGAGGTAGTAGATAGCTTCCATTATCTAGTTGACCATGTTAGTTGTGGATGTGGATGCTCCAAGAGCGTAGCTGTGAGAATGTGAGTGTGCATGTGCAACAGAGTGTAAGCATCTTGAGAGAAAAGTTAGGCATAAGAGGTATCAGATTTGGTGGGCAGAAGAGGCAACAGCACTGGTATGGTTATGTGATGCGTATGGACAAGGACAGCTGTGTAAAGAAGTGCCGATCTCTAACTGTGGAGGGACCTGTGGTGGAGGTTGACCCAGGAAGACATGGGATGAGGTGGTGAAGTATGATCTTTGAACTTTGATCCTCACAGAGGCAGTGACTAGTGACTGAGACCTTTGGTGATCTGTTGTGCTTGAGAGGACCCATCAATGGTAATTTCAATGGTAATGGTAATGCTGATGGCACGTAAAGAACATCTTTTGAGCATTGGGCCTCACGGGGGCAAAGTGGCTGAGTTCCTTTCAAGTGTTGGGTCTCAAGGAAGAAATGACTGAGAGCTTTGGCATTATGTCCTGCTTGAGAAAAAGACACATCAAGCCGAACAAAATCACAGTTGTGACAGATACCGGTGTCTCACAAATTGGCATGTAAAAGTACCCCAGTGTCATGCAAATGGCACCTGTGCTGGTAGCACCTAAAATCACCCATTACACTCTTGCAGTGGTTAGCATTGGGAAAGTCATCCTGCTGTTGAAAACCATGCCAAATCAGACTGGAATCTGGCACAGCCTTCCAGTGTGCCAGCCTGGTCAAACTGTCCAACACATGCCAGCATAGACAGCGGACGTTAAATGATGATGATGTATATATATATATATATATATATATATATATAATGTTAATTGATTAAGTAACCAGATCTGTCTCAACTAACACTGGAGATCCTGAAGTAGATCCAATGGAAATATACCCCAACTGCGGATGACACCAGGCAGCCCAAACTGTGCCAGTACTCTACTCAACACTTCAACACACTAATTGGCATATACCTATTAGTCCAAAATATTAAATATATATGTGTATGTGTATATAGGTATATACGTGTATACACGTAAAAGCACCCACTACACTCTCTGAGTAGTTGGCGTTAGGAAGGGCATCCAGCTATAGAAACTCTGCCAAATTAGATTGGAGCCTGGTGTTGCCATCCGGTTTCACCAGTCCTCAGTCAAATCGTCCAACCCATGCTAGCATGGAAAGCGGACGTTAAACGATGATGATGATGATGATGATGATATGTATATGTGTGTTTATGTATTTAGCTATGTGTATATGTGAGTGAATATATATGTGTGTGTGTGCGAGTATATATGTATACATGTCACTTAGTGGTTAGGGTATCCAGCTTATGATGGTAAAGTCACGAGTTTGATTTCTGGTGGCATTTTGTGTCCTTGAACAAGACACTTCATTTCAAGTTGCTCACTTCACTCAGCTGGAAAAAATGAACACTATCAGTATTTAAAAAGGGCTAGTCTTGTCACACTGAATCTCCCTGAGAACTACATTATGAGTACACATATTAGTGGAATGCTCAGCTGCTTGCATGTTAATTTCACTAGCAGGCTGTTTCATTGATCGGATCAACTGGAACCCTTGTTGTGACTAAGAGAGTGCCACTTAAAAATGTATGTGTATATATGTATAAATGTATTTCTATATATATGTATGTGTGTATGTATGTAGATATATATATATATATCATCATCATCATTTAATGTCTGTTCTCCATGCTGGCATAGGTTGGATGGTTTGACCAGGCTTACATGTTGGAAGGCTGTACCAGGCTCCAGTCTGATTTGGCATGATTTTCTACAACTGGATTCCCTTCCTAATGCCATAATGCTAATCAATCTGAGAGTGCAATGGGTGCTTTTATGTGCCACCAGCATTTGTGCCATTTGTGTGACACCAGAGTGCTTTTACATGCCACCGGCATGGATGCCAATTTACATGACATATGTATGTATGCATATAAACAGCTGGGAATGCCTTATTGTATTGGGCCCTAGTATATGACTGGTATCTACTCTTATGGGATTTGAAAATGATGATTTTAGTTTTTAGTTTCATCTGAGAACAAAATAGGATGTTGTGAAATTCAGGTCAAGGCTATTAGAAGTTGTATTAGCAGGGCCTGCAGATTACCTTGTCAAAGAAAAAATTCAATAACAACAAAAACAGAAATAAAATAGAGGTTGTTGTTGGATGGGTAACATTGGTATAGTTATTTGGGGATAATTCTGGTTATCTTTTCATGTTGATAATTGTGATGATGATGTATTTCCAGGTCTATTTGAAAACAATTTGGGATTGCAAGGTTGTGAAGTTATTAGACATGGTTGATAATGAAACCGCAAAAGGTAAGTGCATGTCTATGTAGGCTTTAAGTTTCATGTATATATGTGTGTATGTGTGTCTAAATATTCATATATATATATATATACATATATATATATATATATATATATATATATATATATGCAAACACACACACACATATATATATAAATGAAGACTATGAGGAAGTTCATCGAGACTGATAGAATAAGTTCTAGGCTTACAAGGAATAAGTCCTGAGGTCGATTTGCTCGACTAAAGGCGGTGCTCCAGCATGGCCACAGTCAAATGACTGAAACAAGTAAGAGTATAAGAGTAAGAGTAATGACCAGAATTGTTTTTCCATCATCACATAAATGTTTACTTAGTTATCTTGTTGATGCTTTATGCATTAAGTCAACGCCATCATACACATAGAGGATATTGTTTGAATAAAATGCAGCTGAAATATAGAATAGTTGACATGTTATCAGAAATCTCTTGAAATTGCAGCAGATTTTACACCCAATTTATAAACTAGCTTTAAAAATATATTACAGGAAAACACACCAAAATAAAATTTTTTCTTCTCACCATTAAATTACAAACTTGGAAACCATTGAATAAACTTCAGATAACCAATGTTAATTTCATGCATTCAGGTACAAACATACAAAGTATAAAGTTCTTGACTTTAACTGTTGGAATAACCATACAAATAAGACACTTCCATGATGGCTGATCTTGTATTGGTAACAATGAGATATTATTACAAAACTAGTTCATGTCATCATTGTCACTGTCATCATCATCATCATCATCATCATCATCATCATCATAATCATTGCTTTATGTCCACTTTCCCACACAGACATGGTTTGGACAGTTTTTCTTGATGCAGAGTTTTATAGTAGTGTAGCTGATTCTTATGACTTGCAGTGGCAGTTTACCTGTCCCAAAGCCAAAGCATGCACAAAAGTAAATAGAATAACATACATTCACTCTATAATTACAGAATACCCAAGGAAGCTTCTGTGTAATCACATGGTCTGTTCCAAATAGTAGCTAAGTTTTCCTCAAATCACACTGTGTACTCTTTACTCTCTTTTACTCTTTTACTTGTTTCAGTCATTTGACTGCGGCCATGCTGGAGCACCACCTTTTAGTCGTGTTAATCGACCCCAGGACTTATTCTTTGGAAGCCTAGTACTTATTCTATCGGGGTCTTTTGCCGAACCTCTAAGTAACGGGGACGTAAACACACCAGCGTCGGTTGTCAAGCAATGTTGGGGGGATAAACACAGACACAAAAACATACACACACACATACATATATACGACGGGCTTCTTTCAGTTTCCGTCTACCAAATCCACTCACAAGGCTTTGGTCGGCCCGAGGCTATAGTAGAAGACACTTGCCCAAGGTGCCACGCATTGGGACTAAATAAAACACAAGAGTAATAAGAAAATAATGAATCAGCTTTAGTAAAATGGCTCAAACTGAGACATGCTTATGTTATCAATTACATTATATATATTATAGGTGTGGCTGTGTGGTAAGGAGCTTGCTTCCCAACCACATGGTTCTGGCTTCAGTCTCACTGCATGGCACCTTGTGGAAGTGTCTTCTACTATAGCCTTGGGCTGACCAAAGCATTGTGAGTGGATTTGGTAGATGGAAACTGAAAGAAGCCCATTGTATATGTGTATGTATATGTATATATATATATATATATATATATATATATATATATGTGTGTGTGTGTATATATATATATATATTTATATAAGGGCATTACTATACAATAATGCCTCACGCTATGAGGGACTCTAAGGTCAAACTACCATAAAAAGCACATTTACATAGGGAAAAAGCCACTTACATAGGGAAATAGCGATGAACAGTCTTCTATATGCTATATTGGATATACGATGTTCGTTTGGTATGTTGATTCTCTGTTTACTTCTATTTTTCTTGGCCATATTATACTGACGAGTAGAGGTTGTATAATACTACAATAACTACGAAATCATGATCTATAATTTAGTCTGTCTTTAAGGGGCTGGCTTTGAGAGTTACATTTCCTCGTGTTCGGTAAAAATGTGTTTTTTTTATAGTAGTCTGACCTTAGAGTCCCTCATGGCGTGAGGCGTTATTGTATAGTAATGCCCTTATATAAATATAAATATATATTTCGGGAATAAATGATGGATTTTTTCCCTTATGAGGTTTTTTCACGCTAGCTACTTGATAAATTCTTGTAAAAGAATTCGTCCTTGGCGTTAGGAAGGGCATCCAGCTGTAGAAACTCTGCCAAATTAGATTGGAGCCTGGTGTAGCCATCCGGTTGCACCAGTCCTCAGTCAAATTGTCCAACCCATGCTAGCATGGAAAGCGGACGTTAAACGATGATGATGATGATGATGATGATGATGATATATATATATATATATATATATATATATATAAATCTTACGTGTGTGTATCTTTGTGTCTGTGTTTGTCCCCCATCACCGCTTGACAACTTATGTTGGTTTGTTTACATCCCTGTAATGCAGCAGTTTGGCAAAAAAAGACTGATAAAACAAATACCGGCTTAAAATAAAAAAAGTACTGGAGTGGATTTATTTGACTCCAAGGTGGTGCTCCAGTATGACCACAGTCTGATGACTGGAACAAGTTAAAGACAAAAGAAGATGAAAGATACAAGCTTTTGTTATATGCTTTCGTTTTTTGTTCATTCCTCTTAACTTCTGTTTTTTCCATGCTTACATGGGCTAAGCTCGTCTCTGTTATTGTGCCATTGTGCTTTACTGCTAGTTGCTCTTTGTATCACTAACCCTTATCTGCTGCTGAAGATTTCTTGACAAGTGAACACCATTTGTACATGACAACTTCTTTGAAGTGAAATGTAATATAAAACATCATCTTTGATATTCACAGACAGCCTACGATATACACTCTGTGTGTGTGTGTGTGTGTGTTCTGCTAATAACGGTCATCTTCTATTTCTGCTCATTGTCTGTAATATTCTGAAACGAAATTTTGAGTTTATCTTTTTTTATAATGCTAAAAAAATACAAGAGATATTTTGCAGATAGTTTGTAAAATAAAGTGGAAAATTATCTTAGAATATTCAGCACATCTTGTTGTTTCAGTACCTATCATGTTTATATTTTCTAGAACATTTTCACACCACACACGCGCACACACACACACACACACACACACACACACACACACACACACACACACATGTATGTATGTGTATATGTATGTCTTTCCATGTTTTGCATTGATATGAAGACAATCCAGCTCCAAAAAAGCCTCTTGATTGCAAGGGAGAATGGACACCAGCCAATCTAAAGGTTGAGGTGAGCTGCACCTGCCTACCTCAGTTGCTATGGCATTGAGGTAGATCCAGCCACCCTGTTAACAGGGACAAAACCTGGATTTAAAACACTGGATGATGATGATGATGATGTGTGGGATGTACATATGTATATATACATATATGTGTGTGTGTGTGTGTGTGTATGTATATGAATATATATAGATAACTGCAGGCATGGCTGTGTGGTAAGAAGCTTGTTTCCCAACCGCATGGTTGCAGGTTCAGTTCCACTGCATGGCACTTTGGTTAAATGTCTTCCACTTTAGCCTCATGCCAGTCAAAGCCTTGTGAGTGAATTTGGTAGACAGAAACTGAAAAAAGCCCATTGTGTATGTGTGTGTGTATATATCTGTGCACGTATGATTTTGTGTCTGATATTTAGAGGTCTTCACCTGGTCAACTGCTTATCTAAAGTAATCAGAAGTATAAAAGGGACCTCTACTTAAACATTAAACAAAAACAAAACAAAAATAAAACATTCGATAAAGTCCTAACAATAATACTGGACCAGTCAGTCATTCAAGGATGCACTCAGAAGAGATCAGCTGCTACAAACTCAATTATAGACCAACTTCCAGCCATAAAGTGACAATGAAGCTGATAGGAAATAAATTAAAGTGGTGCTCCACTATGGCTGCAATCCTACCACTGAAACCTCCCATCTACATGGTTCTGGGTTCAGTCCCAATGTGTGGCAAGTTGGGCAAGTGCTTTCAACTATAGTCCCAAGTCGACCAAAGCCTTGTCAGCCGATTTGGTAGTTGGAAATGTAGCCTGTTGTGTGTGTGTGTGTGTGTGTGTGTATGTGTGTGTGAGTGTGTGTGTGTATGTATTGGGTCATCCCATAAATAATGCGGTTTTTCAATTGCATGAATTAAAAGTTGGAGGGGGACAGGATAAACTACTTGCATCAACTTTCTATAAAAGCAGGTAGTAATTTTACCTTGTGCGTATTCTTAGTGCAAGTTTTGAATAGTGTAGTTTGGTTTAACAGTTATTTTTCCAAAGCTAAAATGGAAGTGACAAAGGAGCATATTTGGCATATTTTGCTGTAAGAGTTCAATAAAGGCAACGGAGAGTGTGGGGAATATTAATGCAGTATATGGGGATCGGACAATAAGCCAGTATCAGTGGTGGTTCCAGAAATTCCAAGCTGAAAACTTCAGCCTAGAAGACGAGCCACATCCTGGAAGATCCGCAGAGCTCAACGAGGGCATCCTGCAAACTCTGGTGAAACAAAATCCCATTGTAACTGTTGCGGAACTAGCAGAGATACTTGGATTTGGTTATTCAACCATTCATTGACACTTGCGTGCCATCAGAAAAGTCAGCAAATTGGGTCAATGGGTTCCTCACAAACTTTCCGAGTCTAATCACGTGCAGAGAGTGAATGTGTGCTCTCTTCTTTGCTGTCATGTCTCATGAATGAACCTTCTTTGGACTGAATAGTGACTAGTGACGAGAAATTAGCTCTGTATAAAAATGTCAAGTGCTGAAGACAGTGGGTAGGGAAAGGTCTTCACCCACATAAGGTGTTGTTATCTGCTTGGTGAGATATGAAAGGTTTAGTCCACTTTGAAGTTTTAAACCCAAACCAAATGATAACAATGGCAATCTACTGCGAGTAGCTTGAGTGGTTTAAGTTAGTGCTTGAAGGAAAATGACCATCTTTGGTTTTAAGACAAAAGGCGCTCTTCTGTCAGGATAATGCTTGGCCACATACAGCGAGGATGACATTCTAAAAGCTTGAGCAGTTTGAATGGGAAATGATGCCCCACCCACCATATTCGCTGGACATTGCCCTATCTGATTATCATTTATTCCACAGTCTTCAAAATCATTTGGACGGAAAAAATACGAATTCTGTAGGTAAGGTCACAATTCTAACCCTCACATTACTGGAGGAGAATTTTTCATCATGGACAAATGAATTTTGGAAGAGGGACCTTGCAAGTCTACCAAATAGATAGAAGAGCATTGTAGAAAATGAAGGAGAGTATATTTTAGATTAAAAAAGAACTTTGTTTATCTTAATTTTGAAAAATAAAAGAAGTATAAAAGAACTGCATTATTTATGGGATGACCCAATATATATGTCTGTGTGTGTGTATATATATTTTTAAAAAAACTGTCTAATGATGTAATGTAATAGGTGTGAACTTTAAGTGCTAAAGTTGGTTTACCTCTAAAATTTCAGCTTGAACAGCAGCTGAAACGAAGATGTTGTTGAAGCTGCCTATCAAAGATGGTTATAAGCGGTTCATCATTGAGCTGGCAGATATAGATTAGAAAGAGAGATAAACAAGTAAAGCATCTGGCATCACTTTAGAGCATATTAATTTTTTTTATTCAAACATAATTGCAGAGTAGTTATAGTAAATAAGGGATTAAGAAATAATATGTAAAGTTTCTCACAGTTGTTTCTAGAATAGCTGAATCTGTTGATCATATATCATTGAGCAAAGGTTTCCATGTGAGCCAACTATTCCGTCTTTGGAGAGAATAAAATTAAGGAATATCTAATAAAAGATATTAGTAGTTACCAGTTCATTGAAGAATTGAAGAACATCTTTAGTGGAAGATAATAGTGGTTAGCACTTTCATGATTAGTGAATTAAGGAAATTTTTTTGTAAAAGATAACTAGTTTGCAGTTTCATTGTTGAAGGATCAAGGAAGAGTCTTAGTAAAAGATAAAAGGAGTCACTAGTTCCATTTTTGAAGAGAAAGTTAACACATGTCACAGGAGACTTTGTAAATCTCATAAAAGAACTTGCTGATGAGTGTGGTGCTGAACTAAGACAAGCTGCTTAAATGATGAGTTAATTTCTTATCTGATACCATACAAAATGAAATCTTTGAGGCATATGCTCATAACACCCTACATGAGATGAGAAAAATGGTTGTTTATTGGTATTATATGTGATTGCTCTGGCATGAAACAAGGATCAATTATTGTCATCATGTTTCTGAAAACCAGGATATCCACAAAGATTTTCTCCTGACTACACTTCAGAGACACTAACTAACATTATTCTGGCTGTTTTTTGTTGTCTAAACATTGAGCTGGGCTCAAAATTATGCTGCTTTTGCCTTTGATGGTGCATGTACCATGAGTAGAAACATTTCAGGCATACAAAAGAGATTAAAAGATGCTTCCTGGTATATATTATACACTGCAGAAACCACTCTCTGGACCTTGTCCTCCACGAAGGTGGATCTACAGTTGTCATGGTCACTGATGCATTGAACTTTGTTTCCCAAATCACCATTCTTCTGAAAGCACTATGGACAAGCCTTTGTGATGAGGATGTCATCATGTTGCAAGCCAGTGTCTGTTGCATCAAGTAAAGGAATGTTCGACACCCTTTGGTGTTTGAAGATCTGACTCTGTACCACAATGATGCAACACCATCTAACACACTGGGCTGTAATGCATGTACATAAAAACTTGTGCAATGAAAACACTTTGGAAATCCTCTTGGAAAACAAGTGAGCATAGAAAAATTTTTAGAATGATTTGAAGCATTACTTTTCCATGTATAATAATAAAAAATATTATCATACCTGTTTTTGTTTTGATATTAAGATAGAAGAAAAATTGGCTGGCCTTATTTGCAAAAAAATTTTGGAAGTGAGTTTGCATCCACTAAACAAATTTAATTCCCAGGCCACTGCTCGTTGTATATATATATGTGTGTGTGTGTGTGTGTGGCTTTGTGTTTGTCCCTCCACCATCACTTGACAACAGATGTTAGTGTGTTTATGGTCCTATAACTTAGTAGTTCGGCAAAAACGACCGATAAAATAAGTATTAGGCTTACAAAGAATAAGTCCTGAAATCAATTTCTTTGACTAAAACCCTTTAAGGTGGTGCTCCAGCATGGCTGCAGTCAAATAACTGAAACAAGTAAAAGAATATGTACTTATATATGTATATACTTATATGTACATATACATATATATGTGTATGCATATATTTGTATACATATTTGTATATATATATATGTGTGTGTGTGTGTGTGTGTATATATATATATATATATATATATATATATATTCACTCACAACACACACTCACACATTAATATTACACAGAAAACCATTGATATCGCATTGGTCAATAATTATTTATGTTACCACAATAAATATTTACATCCCTTCTAACTCCCTGCCACCCTGCTACCCTTCACAAACTTTCTGCTGTGTTCTTTCCCTCTAACAATAATTCCGTTTATGTCTAAACATTTTCTTATCTCTCTCTTTCTCTTCATCCTGTTCATTCATTCTTTTTCTTTTCTTTTTCTTCTTTTAGAATACCATGTCAATTTGTTACTGAAGCAGAAGCTGTCGGTAAATTCCTCAGATGATGTTCACCCTGGGACTGTGTTACATTACAAGAAAGCTAACTGTTTGATGATTAAGTGTGTCAATGGTTGGGTGGCCTTTCGGAGAATCATCAAGGGTAAAACGATGACTGCTCAGGAGTTTCAGAATGGGTTTCTTTGTAAAGTACCTGCAAACAAGATTTGTAAATTTGACAGCCAAAAGAATTATCTGTACGATGATATTTATAATAAAAAACGAACAATCCGAAGCTAGCTACATAATGGGTTGCTGATAGTTTTTTTGAAAAAGAAAAAACCCTTAAAGGCTTTTACATATATATATATATATATATATATATATATATATATATGGGATGACCACTAAGTGGACATTCATTATGCTAGAGATATACCATCTACGATCAAACCACAAAAGAAAAGAATGTTCTCTAGGGAAATTAAGCGCACACCAAAATGTGAACGGGCAAGACAAGTGAAAATATACAAAATAAAGAATTAATTAAATTTTTTTTTAATTATATATATATATATATAAACAGGGTGTCCACAAGGTCTGGGTACATGGAGTAAATAAAATCATAACATAAACAATTAAATATAAGAAATAATAATTTCTTAAAGTATGTGTTAATCCCATGTACCCAGACTTTGTGGACACCCTGTATATATATATATTATCATCATCATCATTGTTTAACATCTGCCTTCCATGCTGGCATGAGCTGGATGGTTTGACAGGAGCTGCCCAGATAGAAGACTACCCCAGGCTACTGTGTCTGTTTTGGCATGATTTTTACAGCTGGATGCAGGCATGGCTGTGTTATAAGTAGCTTGCTTCCCAACCACATGGTTCCAGGTTCAGTCCCACTGCATGGAACCACGGGCAAGTATTTTCTAGTATAGCCTTAGGCCAGCCAAAACCTTGTGAGTGAATTTGGTAGTCAGAAACTGAAAGAAGCCTGTCGTGTGTGTGTATATATATATATGTCTGTGTGTGTCCTTCAGTACCACTTGACAACCAGTGTTGGTGTGTTTACATCCCTGTAACTAGCTGCTAAAATTCTTCAAGGTGGTGCCCCATCATGGCCAGAGTCTGTTGACTAAAACACAATATATTAAAACATAAAGTTAAATTCTGGTCATAGAGTTACCAATGGTTTCGCATCCACAAAAGCCACAACCTTGTGGACAGCTCATCAGACTCTATACAATGACAATATATATGTGTGTAAGTGTGTGTGTGTGTGTGTATTATTGACATCACTATTGGCAGCATCATTTCTCATCTGTTTCCATCCTGGTGGTGTATTGTCATCACGAAGACTCCAATTCTTCGCGCTCCACAGATCCAGTTGCTTTCGCCGAATGCCCTCCCTCAAATGCTTCAGAAAGTCGTTGATTGTCCTCGGACGATCCTCATGCACAAGCTGATGAATTTTTTCCCCCATTTCCGGGGATGACATTCGTGGCAGGTTTTCTAAGTGTTTTATGGCCAGGTACCCCTTGTGTTGTCAGCACTTTTGTTGATCCATTACATATGCAAGGACACAGTGTACCTATCCTAAAATCAGGTTACAAATAGCATTCTTTTATTCCTTTACTTGTTTCGGTCATTCGACTGCAGCCATGCTGGAACACCACTTTGAAGGGTTTTAATTGAGCAAATCGACCCCAGAACTTATTTTTGTAAAGCCTAATATTTATTCTTTCAGTTTCTTTTGCCAAACTGCAATGTTACGGGGGTGTAAACACACCAACACCGGTTGTCAAGTGGTGACAAACAGATACAAGGACATACATACAGATATGTGTATATATATATATATATATATATATATATGACGAGCTTCTTTCAGTTTCTAGCTACTAAATCCACTCACAAGGTTTTGGTTAGCCTGAGGCTGTATTATAAGATAGTTGCCCAGGGTGCTATGCAGTGGGACTGAACACAGAACCATGTGGTTAGGAAGCCAGCTTCTTACTACACAGGCATCCCATATATATATATATATATATATATATATATATATATATATATATATATATATATGTTGGACCACTGAAATCTTCCTTTCTTTGTAAGACTTGTAGGCTGGAAATGTAAAAGACTTTTCCATTTTTCCTGACCGTTTAGCTAATACACCTGCTTGTTGTTCTTATACCTGTCTTCATCTTTTGTTTTTCTGTAAGTATGAACTGTATGTATATATAAAATATGCTGTCATGGAAAACAAGTTTGCTTCCCAACCACATGGTTCCAAGTTCATGACAACTTGGACAAATGTCTTCTACTATAGCCCCATGCCAACCAAAGCCATATGAGTGGATTTGGAAGATGGAAACTGAAAGAAGTCCATCGTATGCGTGTGTTTGTGTGTGTGGATGTTAGTGTTTGTCTCATCCACCACTTGATAACCGGTATTGGTTTGTTTTCCTCCCCGTAACTTAGCGGTTCGGCAAAAAGAGACTGATAGAATAAGTACTGGGCTTAGAAAAGAATAAAGTACTGGGGTCAATTTTTTTGACTAAATCCTTCAAGGTAATTACCCCAGCATGGTCACAGTCTAATGGCTGAAGCCAGTAAACAGATAAAAGGTATATAAGTACTTACAGAGTTCAAATCTCAGGTCAACTCTGTCCCTTTACCCTTCCAGAATCTTGAGCTGCAATCAAAAACTGGGATTGGTCTTTTTTCTTTGTAGCTCACGCATCCCCATGAAAGTGTGTGAGAGAGGGGGGGGCTTAATATAAGGTTCCTGGACTAGTTATGTTTAATAAAAAACAACTTATTTACCCAAGTTTTAACATAATCTCCTTCGAAACAGTCACCTTGTGCAGCAATACACCGGTCCCAACGTTTCTGCCACTTTTGGAACCCGACCTGGAAGTCGTTTTCCGTTAGCGAATCGAGGACCTTATGCGATTCGCACTGGATTTTGACAACGGTATTAAAACAGCGACCTTTGAGTTGCATTTTCTTCTTGAGGAAGAGATAGAAGTCTGCAGGTGCAGAAGCGATACCATGTTGTTTTTGGCGAGAAATTCTCGAGTGAGGAGAGCCCTGTGGCGGTGTATTCTCGTCGTGAAGACTCCAATTCTTCGCGCTCCACAGATCCAGTCGCTTTCGCCGAATGTCCTCCCTCAAACGCTTCAAAACGTCGTTGATTGTCCTCGGACGATCCTCATGCACAAGCTGATGAATTTTTTTTCCCCCATTTCCGGAGATGGCATTCGTAGCAGGTTGTCCAGATCGCTCACGGTCTTTTGGGGACGTTTTTGAAGAGCCCGTGCCACTCGAAATATTGCGTACGACCCATTGCCTCATCGCCGTAAGCTTATCGAATTATACTCAATGTCTTTGTAGCAGACTTCTCAAGTTTAATGCAAAATTCCACGTTGGCTCTTTGTTCCAACTTCCTGTCCATGACAAAAATCGCAGAAATTTCACAACTTGCTAAGTAAACACATTGCCTCACGAAAGTCACTATGGCTCTCACTGCGCACGTAACCGTGTACTGTCATCTGTTGGCGTGCTACAGAACTAGTCTTGGAACTTTTTGATACCACCTTGTATCTATGTTATTAATCAAAAAGATCACATCCCACCGCCATCAGTTTTATCTCTAGTAATTGTAGACGTAAATATTTTTTTAAATGTTCGTGCTTCGAATGATGTAGTTAATAGTTTAGTAAATTATTTTATTTTTAATTCCATCATTGATCTTAGTGCTGATATGAGTTTAATTGGTTTGTAAATTTATACAGTTTCCTAGTGTTGGATTCTGAAAGTTGTGTAGTGAATGACTGAGAGAGAAAGGGTTAATGGGGTGGGGTGGTAAAAAAAACGGTGTCTTGGTAAAGGATAAGAGTGAAAAAGAGGTGGTAGTAGTGATGAAAAATAATAGTGCAGATGGTGGTAAAATTGAGGAGATAGGTAGGGATAAAAGGATAGAGTAGGTGAGCCACGGTGAAACGAGAGGCAGGAAATGGGTCTGAGGAAAGTGCTTAAAAATATTGGTTTCAAATTTTGGCATAAAGCCATCAATTTCGGGGGAGCGGGTAAGTCGATTACATCAATACCAGGACTTGGCTGATACTTATTTTATCGACCTCGAAATGATGAAAGGCAAAGTCGAACATCGGCGGAATTTGAACTCAGAACGTATGGTCGAACGAAATGTTGCTAAACATTTTACCCGGCGTTCCAATATAAAAGCATTAAGATATTGAAGTTATGTTTAATACAACATGGTAATTATCCTAAGAACATGTGATTACGTTTTTAGAGCTAAACACAACACGACCAATTAAAAAGACCATTGGCTTATAATTTAAAGAATTTAGGTCTGCTAAAAATTGCAAACAAAACACCTCATATCGCAGTTTGTCATATAAAGACAAAGTGATTAAGACGTCGGCCGAGTGTATCAATCTAACCTTGACTTTCCGACACTTCTGGATGCAATTTAGCAATTGATGGCTATAAAACATCTGATAACATAGAAGCATAGGTAGCTGAATTTATCCTTCCCTGACATAAAAACATTTCTCCGGGTCCTGTGGCAGACATGCAGGCCCACACCATGCTAGAACCACTCCCATGTTTTATGGTTGGTACCAGACTTCCCCAAGTCTGCGACGTATGAAAGTTGCACCAGATGTACCGAAAACCTGACTAAAAACATGAAAAACAATAGCATTATGTTGGATAATTTTTTTTTATATATATATTTTGGGCAACAAACTAGCTACATTAAATTTATATGTTGATTGAATACATGTACTATCTTACCTCATAGTTACTTTCATCAGATCATATGACTTTTGACCATTGCCCACTAGTCCAATTTGAGTGGCTTTTGGCCCACAGAAGACGTTTTTCCATATTCGCTTCAGAAACCCATGGCGCCTTTCAGACCGCACTCTACAAGCCTTCTTCTAACAGTTCTGATTGATATTTGTGAAGTATTTGCCTTGTTGAAGTCCGTACAGGGCTCCGACGATGTTTTTCTTCTGTTTCTGAGCGACTGACGGATGATGGATCTATCATCACGAGGTGATGTAACCTTTCTTCTGCCTGTTCTTTGTATTGACTTCACATCTTTTGTCTCTCTGAAGTGCTAGAGAGTCGTTTGCACTGCACAACGAGAACATTTCATCTTCTGAGCAATTTGCTTTTGAGACATTCCATCTTCGTGATGAGCTACGATTTGACCTCACTCACACTCACTCAACCACCTTGTTTTAGGCATTTTACTGTTTATTAACTGTATCTACAATGTATTTTAGCATAAAACTCTGAAATAATCAAGGAAACATGAGTTAGTTTTGGACGTTGGTCTAACTCATAATTGGTTGCATATGTACAGTACAGTATAAAAGCGGTAATTGATGGTAAAGGAGGGTCAGCCAGATATTAGAACTAATGTATATTGTGAAATATACCATAATCTACCATGTGCACGAGTTTCATTAACATTGAGATAGCAGAACCCAAAACATTGGGGTGGCCTAATACTTTTGGCTAAAGTTGTATATACATATATATATGTATGTGTGTGTGTGTGTGTGTGTGTGTGTGTGTGTAATGACGGGATGATTACTGTTGAAATTCTCTCCAACCCAGTTTGATCAAGGCTGATTTGAAGAAGAAAGAAGAAAAAGAAGAGAACAACAACATCGCCGCCATAATCGCTACCACCACCACCGTCACAATCTTTCAAACTAAAAATAACTCCGCCCCGAATTTACTTCAAAATAAAAACAACAACAAAAAAAGACAAGCCCGTTTAATCTGAATGATTCATTAATGTGACTGAGACTGTGGAATGTAGTCCACCCATTCATTTGCTGTAAACTTTTCTTCAACCAAACAACTGGTTGGCTGAAGCCTAGATTCAGGGGATCTCGACCAACTTTTATCTATGGACCCCTCTGATTACTATTTAATTCTGGTAGCCTCCACCATAGCCGTCCGAGTTTTATAGAAACTTTTTTAAAATTCCTATTTAGTTCATCACACATTAACTTGTGTAGTTTGAACTCTGTAAAATGTTGGATAAGGAAACCGAGCTGTTTCTTGCAATACATACCAATACATGCATCTAAAGCAAAATTTTTTCAGGGGTCCTTAAAATAGTATTGTGGATCTCCAATCTACTATTTTGTTGCATGGACCCTCCAAAATCTTATATGGACCCCGGTCGAGAACTTCCCTACACTATCACACCATTACATATTTGACAGTATATACAATGGTAGACTCTTCAATATGAATATCAGACAAGTTGACTGAGGAAAAGTACTTCAGGAGAACGTTCTGAATACGAAATAATTCGAATTTTTTTTTTATCACGAAACTAGCAATTTTAGCGGAAGAAGGACAGTCAGTTACATCGACCCCAATACTTGACTGGTCCTTTATTTTATCGACCTTGAAAGGATAAAAAGTAAAGTTGGCCTCGGCAGTATTTGAACTCATAACTTAAAGAACGAGAACAAATGCCGCAAGGCATTTTCTTTCGACGCTCTAAGAATTCTACCAGCCTTGGTGTATACTAAATGATAGTTTCGAATTTTGGCACAAGGCCAGTACTTTCGGGGGAGAGAAAGTTGAATACATCAATTCAAGTACTTGATTGGTACTTATCTTATCAACCCCCGACAGGGTGAGAGTCAAGGTCAACCTCAGCGGAATTTGAGCTACAAACATAAAGACAAACGAAATGCTGCTAAGCAATTTGCCCGGTGTGCTAATAATTGTGCCAACTCGCAACCTTTCCGATACAAAATAATGGTTTCAAATTTTGGCAATAAAGTCAGTAATTTCGAGTGAGGAGTTAAGTCGATTACATCGACCCCAGAGCTCAACTGGTGCTTCGTTTATCAACTGCGAAAAGATGAACGGCTAAGTCGACCTCGGCGGAATTTGAACTCAGAACGTAAAGGCGGATGAAATGTCGCTAAAAATTTAAAAAAAAAAAAAAAGCATTTGTCCCTCGGCATGTCAACGATACCTCCAGCCCGCCACCTTCTGCAGACTAAATGCTAAGTAAAAATATGGTAGTGTCTCACATATGCAACGTAGTGAGTTATAAATTTTTGGTTAGCTGAGATCATCAAAGTCGAAATTATTGGAAAATGAAGATGATGCAGGTTGATATGAATATGAATCGTATCATGTAAGCAATCCCAACTAGCGAATGCAATGGACGTGTTTCGATTGCATTTAAACCTTCTCAGCAAATCATATTCTACTTGGCTACCATATTTGTATTTACTATGCAAACGCTTCTCTGATTTAGATTTTTTAAATATGTCATATTCATAAAACAAACCCCACTAAATTCTCTCTATTTCTTTTATATTCCGATCAACCTGAGTAGGATATGTTTCGCTGAAGAGATCTAATAAGACCGAAACAGGCCTGTTGATTTTCCTATTTAGCTTTACCGATGAGATTCATTACACACTCCATTGTGCTTAGTTACAAAGTATTTCAGTAATTGATCTTAATCAAGTCATCTCCTTTGTTTGCAGTGTTTAGATTTTAAACTCTACACAGAAGGAGTCTTTGTGCATTAATTGCACGAATAGTCTAAGTTAATCGCTGAGGAAATTTAATAAGACAGAAACATGTCCTTTTAAACGATCCTCTGTGGGATGAAAATCAAAATTGAACCTGACAGGTTTTGAACTCTGAATATAAAGAATCGTGGCTAAATATCGCAGTGCGGTTTTTTTCGCCACTCTTTCGTATTTAGAAATCCAACGCTTTTGCTGTATTAATAATAATCCTTTCTATTATAGGCACAAGGCTTGAAATTGAGGAAGGGGATAGTTGATTACATCGACCCCAGTACTCGACTGGTACTCTTTTCTTCGACCCCGAAAAGATAAAAGGCAAAGTCGACCTCGGCGGAATTTGAATTTTGACATAAGACCAGCAGTTTTTTAGGTGGGAGGGGGTGTCGATTACATCAACCCCAGTACTTGACTGGTACCCATTTTGTTAAAAAAAAAAAAATTCTGTTGAGGTTAAAACAATAACAAAATACATTCCGTTTTATTGTTGAGAATTTCTATAACTTATATTTTCTCAAATCATAGTTAAATTTTCGCCGACGAAAATGGCTGCGATTTATGCCTATATTTGTTTCAAATGTTGGCCAGCAATTTCAGGGGAGCTGAATACAGCGACCTCCAGTGTTCAGCTGGTATTTGTTTTATCGACCCTGAAAGGATGAACGTCAAAGTCGACCTGGGAGGAATTTGAACTCAGACCGTAAATCTGGAAGAAATACTGCTGAATAAAACATTTTCTTCCGGCGTGCTAACGATACTGCCAAATCGTTGCTCAGGCACAAGACCAGAAATTTTGGAGGGAAGAGGTCATCGAACTCAGAAGGGTAAAAAGATGAAGTCAACCTTGGGTGGAGGGGACTTATTCGAGTTAACTCCCTTGCTTACAGTGTTTAGATTTTCAGCATCGACGGAAACGTTAAGTGTTGTAAACAAACACCGCAAAGCGTTTTGTTCGACGCTCTAACGATACTGCGGGTCCAACGCCCTTATAATAATAATAATAATAATAATAATAATAATAATATGCAGACTCAACTGCATTTCTTATTTACGCTGGTAAAGTCAAGCTGACATCCAGGAATTCTTTGCATTCTTTCTTCTGTTACATGTTAGCGTACTTCTTTCCAGGCTGCTTCCAAAGATTCTCTTCCATTCAATATATTTTGGTGCTGAAAATTCAAAGAAAAACAGGAAAACGTCAAACGTCACACACGCGCGCGTGTGTGTATGTGTGCGCGCGTGAGTATGAGCGTGTATTTGTGTGCTTGTGTGTGTGTGTGTGTGTGTGTGTGTGTATATTCGCACACACGCACACACACATAGATATAGATATATGAATGCATGTATGTAAATATAGGCACACATATGTACATGCCGTCCATCCATCCATCCATCCATACACACCTACATGCATATTATAATAGATCAGGATTCAAGTGAATCAGGTACTTAAATGGTAAGGTACTGGGTCGGGACGAAAGGTAAAACGTATACACAACACACACACACACACACACACACACACACACACACACACGAGTACATGCATGTAAATATATATATATATATATATATATATATATATATATATATGTATATATATATATATACAGAGATGCATTCATACTCGTTTATATATATATCTCATGTGTATGTTTCTGAATATGTGTGTATGCATGCATGTATGTATGCACATATGTACATATGTATGTGTGTATGTACATATATGTGTATGCATGTGTTTATGTGTGATATTGATTTATCAACAAAAATTTCAGAGTTATCCAGAGAAAGACAGCGAGAGAGAGAGAGGGGGGGGGGGAAGAAAATGGAAGAGAAGGATATGAGGAGAGTATTTGACACTGTAAACACAAATCAAATTCTGGTTTCTATTAGTTTAAGACATATTTTAAAGTGATTCATTAATTTAAAATCTTGGCTAGACATTTTAAAAAAAGTTTTAAAATATTGCAGATTTCGGGCAAAAGAGTAACACAGTGTTAGAATAGAAGTACTTTTTTTTTTAAATCTTTCTTTTTTTTTGTTTTTTTGTGCTCCACCCTACCCCACTTACGGAACCAAGATTCCTTTTCCTTCGACAGCTCATCGCATTCTTCTTATCCTTTCCCTTGAAAAAATTTGTGGAACTTCTACATATTTTGCATTTATATTTTACAGATTCAGTTTAATGTCTTGAAATTATAATTGAGAACAACCAGACGTGATGCTATTTGATATCTGTGCGTGTCTAAGGCAGCGAGTTGGTAGAGTGGTTAGCATGCTGGGCT
>NC_142945.1:36417763-36422763 GCF_046866305.1 Octopus bimaculoides | reverse complement strand
CTTAATAAATTTCGTTGGGTTGTTTTTCGGATATTTTCAAGAATTCTCTACATAAATGATTACTTCCCCTGCCGATTGATATTGAGGGTGTGATGATGAGAATTAGTGTGAAGCTTATTCGTTGGATTGCATCTCTTGGAAACTGGATTGTATCTCTCAAAAACGCATTTAAAAAAAAATTTCTTGGTGTCTGTCTTGCGCCAATATCGTTTCCGCCGCCTGACGAACAGCAATAATAATAAGAAGAATAATATCTACAAAAATAACAACAATAAGGCGAACAAATAGCTGGCGTGATTTTGAATGAGGTCTGCTCGATCAGGATTTACTTGAAATTAAACAACCAACCGATGTGATTCAATCGATAGAAAAATTAATAAATATGTAAATTAACACACTGCTTGTTTTTAAGTGTAATTTATTGAAAATCGAAGTCTGCTGCAGCTTAAGTTTCATCATTGTTTGATGAGAAACCAAGCTTCACAGACTTGACCTAAATTACATGCATGGCGCTAGAAAATGTTTTCTCTTTTCTTCCATTAATTTTTGTCTGAATCCATTGCACATTACACGCAGGCAGTGCTTAGAGAAAGTTGTCGAGTTGATTGGGATCATGAAGAATCGATAGTGCGGTGTCTTGGACATATTGATAGAATATCAAATTATCAAATGTCAGAATTTAAAACTGAGAACGTTGTTTCTTTAAATGAAGACAGAGGTGAAATGGAAAGGAAAACGTAGTAATCTTAACTGGAAAAGGTGGATGACTGCTGAAAAGAAAGAATGAAAAACGGTATGAACTTTTGTTCCAACCCAATGCAAACATACGCACATGTATATGTATATGTGTATGCGTGGCCTATGTGTCAGGCTGTCTTTTATTTACCATATACACAACGAACACTATGAAAGTGACAGTGCTTTACTAGGAAGCTACCAGGTATAAACCATTCGTTTTATGATATATATATATATATATATATATATATATATATATATATATATATATAATAATAATAATAATAATAATAATATTAGGGACAAAATCCAAAATTACAGGTAAAAAACTCAATTAAAATCAATTTATAAAAAATTAAAATTAAATTGAGCCTTATAGATAAAGTATATATAAAATATATAGTTTTAGGGTAAATAACCAATTTTCAAGAACTCATCGATGAAAATCCACTATCACATATATTTTTGAATAGAACTTATTTTAGATAATTTCAATTGATTTTAATCGATTTAAATTTCTTTTCTATTTGAAAATTGGTTATGAAACACGTGTAATCTTTTTATTATATTTATCTTATGATATTTACTTTACTTTATATTATACTCATTTATTGTGCTTTTAATTATTAATTTTTCTATATGTGATAGTGGATTTTCATCGATGAGTTCTTGAAAATTGGTTATTTTCCCTAAAACTATATAATTTAACAAGCAATGTTAAATCTCGTTCAGAGATTTAACATTGCTTGTTTTCACTTTTTCGATATCAGTGAATAACTTCACTGGAAAAAGATTTATATATTGCCAAGGGATTGTCATTCTCATCAAAGGTCGGCGATTATCGTACGCTGAAGAAGGGAAATAACCCTGAAACTCGGGTCCGTACGTATCGCAGATCAAGATGGGAAGGATAACTTCCCTTGGCAAAAATAGACAGGACACAGATATGTGTCGATAAGCCAGCTGGAGGAGATGTTCTCCTGGGGCTAAAAGCAACAGTAACATCCACCCTTAGGGGTCAGCCACATTTAAATGGCAAATATACTTCACTTTATCGTGCAGTTACTGTTAACACCTCGTTCAGAGATTTAACATTGCTTATATATATATATATATATATATATATATATATATATATATATATATATATACATATATATATACATATATATGTACATATATATATATATATATATATATATATATATATATATATATATATATATATATATATATATATATATATATATATATATATATATATATATATATACATATCTGACACTCCATCCCTTACGACGACAAGGATTGCAGTTGATCCGATCAACGAAACAGCATGCTCGTGAAATTAACGTGCAAGTGACAGAACATTCCACAGACACGTGTACCCTTAACATAGTTCTCAGGGAGATTCAGCCTGAAACAGAATGTGACAAGTATGGCCATTTGAAATACAGGTGCTACTAGTTTTTGCCAGCTGAGTGGACTGGAGCAACTTGAACTCAAATGTCTAGCTCAAGGACACAATGCGTTGCCGGGAATTGAGCTCTCGACCATACGATCGTGAGTCGAATACCCTACCCATTAAACCATGCACCTTCATACACAGACACATGGACACACGCACTAATACATACACTCATATTTTATATCTATGCACACCTATATATATATATATATATATATATATATATATATATATATATATCATATATAAAATAGAGATGATATATATATATATATATATATATATATATATATATATATATATATATATATATATATATATATATATATATATCATATATAAAATAGAGATGTGAGCGTATCCACTTTTCACGCGAAAACGGCTTCACCAAATGCTTCCATACTTGTGATGCATGAATAATTCCACCTCGGACAAGTTATAGGCTTTTTATTTGATTTTTTTGTTTGTTTTAAAAATAAAAAATGCTGCCTTATATTTATGATTCAGTTCTTTAAAAAGGTTTCTCAATATCAACTTCCGGTATTGACGTAAAAACGGCGAAGTCAGTCCCTGTCTAATTTTAATGTTTTCATTTCAAGTTTTAGATTCGCTATTTGTAAACAACTACGATAAATTACTGAAAGAATTTTTTATTTTATTTTATTTTTCACGCCGTGTTCAGCTCTATGTATTTGCAGTCAGCCACACATCCACACGTGTGTTTTTTTATGCATATTTGTATACATTTATGTACGTGTGTGAGTCTGTGTATGTGTGTAAGTGAATGGGTGTGTTGTCATGTATAGGTACATACATAAATACATATGCATACATCTTTTGTGTATGTATGTGTGTGTGAGAGAGAGAGAAAGAGAAAGAGTGATGTCTAAGTGGCTCTCTCTCTCTCCCTCTCTCTCTCTCTCTCTCACACACACACACACACGCACATACATACAAGAAAGTTGTAAGCCAAGTTATTTATGTATGTACGTATACATGACAACACACTCCTTCACTCACTCACTCTCTCTCTCTCTTTCTCACACACACACACGTCCATTTCTTCTGATGTTTGATACTGTATGTATATATGTGTGTGTGTGTGGCGTTCCGCAATCGTCAGAAAAAAACAGAGGAATTTTCTTGGTGCTCCTGGTGGCACAGGTCAAACATTTGTAACAACATTACTTCCCTCCAATGTAAGGCAACAAAAAACAATTGCAGTTGCTATAGCATCATCTGGCTTTGCTGCCACCATTCTCCCAGGATGACGAACAGTTCATTCTGCTTTTAAGTTACCACTAAACCTGGTCACAAGTGACAGTCCAGTTTGTAACATAAGGAAAGATTCAGGTTCAGCAGAAGTGTTGTACCAATACCACCTTATCGATTGGGATGAATGCACCATGTCACATAGAGGTGCAATGGAAGCTCTTGGTAAGACCTTTACAGGACATAACAGGTAACAATATATCTATGAGAGGAGTTACATTAGCTTTATCAGGAGACTTCAGACGGACATCACCAGTCATTCTGAGATGAACAAGATCTGATGAAATAAAAGCATGCATTAAGTCTTCATACCTATTGAATAAAGTAATGAAATTCTCCTTCATTACTAACGTGCAAACTTCATTACATGGGGACCAATGTGCAAAACAGTTTTCAATCTGGCTCCTCCAATTAGGAAATGGGGAAAGTACCATTTGATGGGAATGGTGATATCAGTTTGGCTCATAGTGCTATCATGGTGAATTCCCTAACTGAATTGAAGCACAGGGTATTTCCAAACTTAAAGTAATAATTATAATTCACATAAATGGTTGTGTGAAAGGGCAATTCTTACTCCCAAAAATGAGACAGTAGCAAGGATTACCCATGAATTAATGAATAAGATTCCAACAGTCATTAAGAAGTACAAATCAGTTGATTCAGTCCTTAACGAAAATTAAGCTGTCCATTATCCAACAGAGTTCCTTAATTCTCTTGAGCCACCTGGAATTCCTCCACATAAGCTTTTTATGAAGGTTGGAGTCCCAATAATGCTTCTAAAAACTTTAGATCTTCCTAAATTATGCAATGGGACAAGGTTGATTGTGAAGACATTATCACCTAATGTGACAAAAGCTACCATCATCACTGGGTGAGCCTCTGTAGAAGAGGTTTTCATTCCAAGAATTCCAACCAAACCAACAGACATGCCATTTGAGTTCAAACGAACACAATTCCCAGTGTGACTTTACTTTGCAATATCTATTAATAAAGCTCAAGGTCAGCCTTTGAAATCTACTGGCTTTCTTTTCTCATGGTCAACTTTATGTTGGTTGCTACAGGATAGGTAGTTTACAAAACTTATTTGTCTATGCTCCAAACGAGAAAACAAAGAATGTTGTTTATCCAGAAGCTCTTACATAATTTCCATAGAAATATGTGGTACAATTTACCTCCTTTCATAAAAGTGGTAAATTTTGTATTTTCGCTTCTTCTTCTTCTTCTTCTTCTTCTTCTTCTTCTTCTTCTTCTTCTTCTTCTTCTTCTTCTTCTTCTTCTTCTTCTTCTTCTTCTTCTTCTTCTTCTTCTTCTTCTTCTTATTATTATTATTATTATTATTATTATTATTATTATTATCATTATTATTATTATTATTATTATTATTATTAATTCAGAATTGATTTCCCAGTTAAAGAATAAATTGCACCCCAATGGAAGAATAAATTGAATTTAGAATAACAAATTTCTATACAACATATTTTTGCTTTTTTTCTTCCAATATGTAAGGAAAAATTTCATTCTC
>NC_142945.1:36407763-36412763 GCF_046866305.1 Octopus bimaculoides | reverse complement strand
GTCCCCAGGTAGTTTAATCTGGAATTCTTGACAAGAAGAGATCCAGTTTTGTTTCAAAGACACCCACATCCACTCCATGTAAGTTTCTCAAACTTTTTGCGAGGATATTGAAGAGCTGTGGTCCCTTGAAACCCGAGCTGTTGTAGTCTTGTATCTTAATAGCGATGTTGGGATCGCTGGCGCCAAGCAGAAAGGGACCTGTTTCTTTGACTCTCGTGGTCAAACAATCAATAAGAAATACTACCTGTAGGTTACACGTTGGCTTCGTCATGCTGTGCGTCGAAAGCAACCGGACATGTGGGTGGCGAAATATTGGCAACTTCACCACGACAATGCGTCCGTTCATTCCGCCCACATTATCCAAGCTTTCCTGGCCAAGAACAACACACCATTTGTTCAACAGGCTCCCTACTCTCTCGACTTGGCATCGTGTGACTTCTGGCTCTTCCCTAGACCGAAAACCACGTTGAAAGGTAAGCGATTTCTGTCGCGAGACGAAATTATGAGAAAAGCGACGACGGAGCTCCATATCATTCCAGAGAAGGCGTTCTAGAGGTGTCGCCAGCAGTGGCAGAACAACTGGGAGAAGTTTATGAACTCCCAAAGGGAGTATTTTGAAGGTGATTAAATAAAATTTGTGAAAGGTACAAAATGGTTGTTCTTTTTATGTTTAAGGGTCGGTTTAATTTTTGAACACACCTCGTATTTAAGATTTTTGGCATTAGACAGAATCTTTGTAGTATTTGTTTCAACTTTCTATATATGTACATATACACATACATGCATACATGCATACATACATACATTCATACATACATACATACATACATGCATGCATATTTGAAGTTTTAATTGAAACTTTATTTCAAGTTATATTCATTTGTTACTTATGCCCCATTTTGAAGTCCTACGCACCACCAGAATATTATTATGTTTCACAGGCGTGAACCCCACCTTGAGAAACACTTTGCTAAAGGTTGGGTCAGTAACGAAGGTCAAGTGGTGATGCAACAAATGTTCGCTCATAATGGGGTGCTGCTGCGTTTAAGTAGTCACTCGCGTCAAACTCGGACACGGAAATATATTGTTCTGGTTTGATATTATGTATATACACATTAAAAATGGAAGGGCGTTGAATTGTAGCAAGGAGGCATTACAAAGGTGTTAGTAAAGGAATAGGCTTGGTAGTTGAAAAAAAAAAAAAAATTCAGAAGCACTGTATCAAATTATTCTTTATTTATTGTTGACATAATTTCAGTGGTAGAACAACAAAAAAGAGTCATGATATCAGTTCCTTTTGTAGATGAAAATTTTCAAGGGTTTTTTTTTTTCAGCGTTATTGTTCACGAATGAATCAAAAGTAATAAAATTGTAGGGGAATAAATTCCGCAGGATTTCTCGCGTTTGTCTTTTATCTATTATTTGTTTCGGTAATTTTGACTGCGGTCATGCTGGGGCACCCCGCCTTGAAGAGTTTTAGTCGAACAAATAGATCCCAGGACAATTTTGTTTTTTTTTAAATCTTAGTACTTATTCTCTCGTTTTCTTTTAGCAAACAGCTAAGTTACAAGGAAGTAAGCACATCAACAGCGGTTGTCAGGCGGTGGTGAGACCCAAAACACACAGACATAAAGACATACACATATAACTTCGAACCGACCAAAGCCTTGTGAGTGGATTTGGTAGGGGGAAACTGAAAGAAGCACGTCGTATATATATATATATATATATATATATATATATATATATATATATATATATATATATATATATATATATATATATATATATATATTTATGTGTTTGTATCTGTGTTTGTCCCCGATGCTGGTGTGTGGTTCGGTCAAAATGAGACCGATATAAGTACTAGACTTACAAAGAATAAGTAGTGGGTCCATTTATTCGACTAAATCCTCTTAAGGTCGTGCTCCAGCATGGCCGAAGTCAAATCACTGAAACAAATAGAAGAATATACATACATATTTGTGTGTGTATGTATATATATATATATATATATATATATATATATATATATATATATATATATATATATATATATATATATATATATATATATATGTATGTATGTGTGTGTGTGTGTGTGTGTGTGTGTGTGTGTGTGTGTGTGCGTGTGTGTGTATGACGGGTTTCTTTCAGTTTCCATCTATCTAATCCACTCACAAGGCTTTGGTCGGTCCGAGATATGGTAGAAAACACTTGCATAAGGAACCGCGCAATCGTAATGAACCCGGATCCATGTGGTAAGGAAGCGAGCTTCTTACCACACAGTTACGCCTGCGCCTATTTCTCTTGGAATCAGTCAGAAATATAAATAACCTTTGATATAAGTATAAATGAAGTCGGTGAACTGGCAGAATCTTTACGAAGCCGGACAAAATGCTTAGCGGCATTTCATCTGGCTTTACGTTCTAAGTTCATATTCCATCGAGGTCGACTTAGCCTTTCATACTTTTGGGATTGATAAAATACATACCAGTTGAACTCTGGGATCGATGTATTCAACTAAACCAATTCCCCGAAATTGCTGGTATTGTACCAAAATTTTGAAACCAATATAGGCATAAATCGCAGCCATTTTCGACGGCATAAATTCGACAATGATTTGAGAAAATATAAGTTGCAGAAATCCTCAACAATTAAATGGAGAATAATTGTTGCTCTAACCTCAAAAAAATATTGGTTTCAAAATTTAGCACATGGCCATCAGTTGTTGGGGGAGGAGTAAGACGATTACATCGACCCTAGTGCTCAACTGGTGCTTATTTTATCGGCTCTAAAAGGATAAAAGACAACTTCGTCCTCAGTGAAATTTGAACTCAGAAGTAAAGACGGACGAAATGCCGCTAAGCATTTTTGTCTGGAGTGCTAATGATTCTGCCAGCTCGCCATATAACCTCAATAGAATATTAACATTATTTCAAACTTGTATAAAACTGTCATATTTGATTTTCTTTGGTTCCACTCCGTCAAACTATCTTCAAAAAAGCTTCATTTATTCTTCTTTACTTTATTTATTCTTCCATTTCTTCATTTATTCGGTTTAAAATATCAAATATATTATATATCTATGTTGACGCATTTATTACATAACATAGAATTGTCTCGTTTAAGATGCTTCACCTTTGACGGCACGGGCATACTAATACGTTCATACACACGCATATCTATCCATATATGTATATATATATATATATATATATATATATATATATATATATATATATATATATATATATATATATATTCATAAGAGTGGTACAACAAGGCACCGATATTTACTAGACCACTGGATATTTGTTGTACCACTCTTATGAATTTATATATATATACCCTTATAGGGCTATTTTTTGCTGGAAATTAATACATTTATATATATATATATATATATATATATATATATATAAAGTTCAAAAAAACAATAACAAAACAACAAAGAAACAACAAAGTGAGGACGTGATATGGATAGTATTATTGGACGCTCAGGAAAGGAAAGAGAGAGTGTATGACGTTTCGGGCGTAGCCCTTCGTCGGAAAGATGGAAAGTTCGGAGAATGGAAGAACGGAGAAAGAGGAAAATGGTACCGATGCCCACGAGGTTACATGATGAAAAGACCGGAAGAGGAGGTGGTGGGGGAAAAGTTCTTTCTAAGATAGGAGAGTGAAAAAGGGAGATGAATCTGTGCGTTTGCGAAAGTCTGCGAGTGTGTGTGTGATAACAGAACGTGTGTGTGCGTATGTATGTGTGTGTGTGTGTGTGTGTGTGTGTGTGTGTGTATGGTTTGGTGGTTTATCTGTTAGTGTGTTTGTGTGTGTGTGTGTGTGTGTATGACGTAGTGGAAGAAATTAGTAGCAGGACTGGTTAGTGGACGCTGTAGACAGTGTAGGTAGAAGGTCAACAGGTGGTTATTTGGATGTGTGTGTGTTCGTGTTTGTGTGGGGTTGTCGGTGTTAGGTACGTGTACGTGTGTGTGTGTATTTTGTATGTGCGCGTGTGTGTATGTGTATGTTTTCTGTGCGTGCGTGTGTGTTTGTGTGTATGTGTATGTTGTGTGTATGTGCGTTGCTGTGTACGTGTGTGTGCGTGCGTTTGCTATTGTATATGCGTGTGTTGTTTATGCCCAAGTGTGTATGATTGTATGCGTGTCTGTGTGAGTGTGTAGTGTTGGTGAGAAGTGTGTGTATGTGGGTGTGTGCGTGTGTGTGTATATGTGTGGATGTGCGCGTGTGTGTGGGATTGTGAGTGTTAGGTACGGGTGTGTGTGTTTATGTGTGTCTGTATGTGTTTCCGTGTGCGCGTGTGTGTATATTTTTTGTGCGTGCGTGTATGTGTATATTGTGTATGTTTTCGTGCGTGCGTATGTGTTATGTATATGAGTGAGTATTGTGTATGTGAGAGGTGTGTGTGCATGTGTGTATATGTGTATGTGTGCATGTGTGTATATGTGTATGTGTGTCGTGTATGTGTGTGTGTGTGTGTGTGTGTGGTTTTATGTATGTAAGGGGTGTGTATGTGTGTGTTTATGTGTGTGCGTGCGTATGTGTGCCAGGTATGTGTGTTATTTTGTGTGTGCACTCCTGTGTGTATGTGTGTGCATGTGTATGCGGCTGTGTATGTAGGCGTGCGCGTATATATGGGTGTGTGTGTGTATATATGTGCGTTTGGCTATGTGTGTGTGAGGGCGCGTATGTATGTTTGTCATGTATGTGGGCGGTATATATGTAAGGTGTGTGGGTATGTGTGCGTGTAGGTAGTGGTGAGATAAAAAGTGGAAAAAAGTAAGTGTAATAACAAGAGAATAATGGATATAATGTAAGGGGGACGAGGGGGGGGTTAAAAAAAAATTATGTAAAGTGTTGCAGGGACGTAAAGGGGAGAGTCATAAGGAAGAGAAGGCTGCGTTGAGTCCGAAGGGGAAAGAAGAATTAAGGTTGAAAATGTAGCGTTGCTCCAAGTGGAGTCGCGAGGGAGTGGACCCATG
>NC_142945.1:36397763-36405263 GCF_046866305.1 Octopus bimaculoides | reverse complement strand
AAACTTGCACCATAACACCCTCAACAGCTTCAGACTCCACTTCTCTTCTTCCTCTATATTGATGTTCTCCTTCAGTCGCACCAGGGTCTCCGGTTTGTCGACGTAAACCCTCTCTTTCAGGTATCCACACAAAAATGAAAGAAAATCCGGGTTAGTCAAGTCTGGGTTCGCAGACTGTGCACACAAAAAGGTCCTTGTCATTCACCTTCTCAGTCTTTAAATTTTTCCTTAAATATCTCTTGAGCCCTGCTTGCATCATCTCACCTGCGAACCCATGGAAAACAAACCTCATCCAGCTATTCTGATTATATGTCTGTGCACACGTTTGAATGTGATGTGTGCCAGAGGGTTTGCAAATCCAATTGGGGTCTTAAAAGACATGTTAGGATCCATAATGAGCAGAACTTACTTCCAGGTATTGGTAGTGCAAATCAGAGGTGCAATCTGTGTGGGTGTTTTTTCAAAACAGTCTGGTTTAAAAAGCCACATCAGACGCCATGAAAGGGCTAAGGTGTAGGTGCAGGACGTGGTCAAACTCTGTTTAAGGAGTAGACAACCACCATATATATATATATATATATATATATATGCATACAACCATATATATATATAGAAATTATATATATATATATGCATACAACCATATATATAGAGAGAGATTATATAGATATATATGCATATATAATATATATAAATAAATGAATAAATAAATAAATATATATATATATGTATGTATGTATGTATGTGTGTGTGTGCATGGGTGCGTATGTGTGCATGCGTGGGCGAGTGCGTCCGCGCGCGCGCTTAAAGTTTTCCAACAAAGAAAAGATAGAAGATAATAATAAAGAAAAGGCTTATATATGCACAAAACATATGGCAATGTCTTAGTTTAAATATATTTAGCTACGTTTTTCGCTTCAAGTTCTGTTTTTTTAAACAATATGTCGAATAAGTAAAGTTGCTATACATCGTTGTGTAGCAAGAGAACACGGATGTTAGCAGCAGTAGCAGCAGCAGCAGCTGTGGTTGTTGTTGTTGTTGTTGTTAGGCATCCAATCATCTCTGATAGGGCTGATCTCTGATCAAATGCTTCGCTACCGTGTTCATCCGTCTCGTTGGATATCAAGCGTCAAGTTGTTTTTTTTTTTTTTTGTTTTTTTGTTAGTAGGGTATGAATTGAGTAAGACTTGGCTGTTATTTCTAGAAGGGCGAGCGTCTGTGCAGCCCATTGTTGAATTGCTGCTGTTCTTAATCTATTGTTAATATTGTCGTAACGGTCGTTAGTGTTGATGTTATTGTTGAAGTTGTTCCTGTTGTTGTTGTTGTTGCTGCTGCTGCTGTTGTTGTTGTTGTTGTTGTTGTTGTTGTTGTTGTTGTTGTTGTTGTTGTTGTTGTTGTCGTCGTTTTCGTTGATGTTGCCATTATTGCTGATGATGTTTTTTTGTTTTTGCCGCTGCCTTCGGTGTTGTCGTTTCGTTGTTGTTACTGCTGTTACATAACCCCAAGTCATTTTGTTGTTAACTTGTTGTTGCGTAACTCGAGGTTGTTTTGTTGTCGTTGCGTAACTCGAGGTTGTTTTGTGGTTGTTGCTGCTGTTGCGTAACACAGAGCCGTTTCGTTTTTGTTGTTGTTGATGTTGCGTAACCCGAGATCATTCAGCCCTAGTTGAGTAGTTTTAAGGCACACAAGTAACTGGTCGAACGATGAAGCGCGACTCAGGATCCGTGTTTCCAGTTTACTACACCACAATTATATATTGTTTATCAATTTCTTTGTTTATCTTGTAGTGTATTGCAAGTTTCAGAATTAAATTCTCCTTTCTGAAGCAGTCTCCGGAAATGACATTTGAGGAAAGATATTTTGAACGTTTTAATTGTAATTGAAACGTTTGAATATAACATTTAGCTTCACTTCTGTAGTGTGGGCATGAAGGAAGGTTTTTTTGTAAGTATACTGCATAGACATCAATTATTGTTAATACAGAAAGTGTTCATGCAATACAAGAAGAGTAAATTTTATACAAAACGACGTATGTTACACGCGCAGGAGATCTTCATCAGAAATTCGATATTCAAGTTGATTTTTTCACACCAATGCATATTCCTGTTGCCGTGTTGCTACGGTATGTTTCTTCATCTATTGCGTGAGGTCGAATATGTAGCTGTGTAAACAGCTATGAGTTGAGAGCAAACTCCACCAAAGACCGAATTCACTTTGTCCTTTTTGCACTAAAATGAGCTGTATTTGTAGGCTCTGTTCACAGAAAGTCCTGGTCATGCTGCCAGACTATCATGTGAACACAAGTCATTGATTGGACGGAAACTCTGTTCGCACACATGATCAACTTGTAATTTCCATGTGGCCAAACGTAGGGTCTCCAAATGGTATGCTTCTATTGGGAAATAAAGAACTAAAACAAAAACTAGTTTCCTCTTAATTCTGAAGCAAATTCAAATAGAATATTTACTCTTAACTTTCTGCCATTAGTAATAACTTATTCTGAAAAATCGTCGAAGACTGTACAGTGCTTAAAAGTAACTTAATATTTAAAAATGGTTAAGGCAGCGGTGGAATAGAATCGGTAGACTGTTGGACAAAATGCTTTGTGGTGTTTAGATGTAACGTTTTACGTTTTGAATTTTATTCCTTCTGAAGTTGATGTTTGCCTTTTATCTTTCCAAAGATCGATAAAATCCGAGGCCTTTGTAGGTGTCAGTATACCATGGATCTTTATATGGGAAGTTTTCCCTCTATACTCATGCCTGGATAAGGTTTGTTACAAAATATCGGCAGTTACTCATGTCAATGTTACTGGTGTTGTCAATGAGAATAGCAAGGAGTGATACAGCTTGTTCCTAGTGTCATCAAGATGCCACATTCTTCTAATTTCTTTCACCAATTCCTTATATTCCTCATATTTCTCAAACATTCTCAGAGCTGTTTTTGTCAGCGGCGGCAGCAACATCCATTGAAAGACATATTTTCAACATGATTTTTCACAATAATATTTGGTCCGTTTTCTTGAATTTTCACCAATGTGCTAAAAGGCGGAACATATACTGAGAAAATCTAGTCCAAAACTGACATTTCTACCTATCATTGCACTATGTAACAAAATTTTTCTGTCTTTCTTTATTTTTTGTCTTTGGTCAGTAAGTGTTATTTCCTATTAGCTTCTATCTAGAAATCAAAGGAAATGACTACCATTCCCTTTCAAATTTTGTTTTTGCTACCTGGACATCAATGTTTTGAAACTGACCTATTTGCCATTACATTTCAGATAGATTCAACATTGAGTTGCTGAAGCAGGAATATCGATACAGCAAATATTCTTCTCAATACCAGAGACTTGCTTGTGAGTTGCTTGACATATATGCACCTCTGATCACGAGTAGAAGTAGTTGGGGAGCGTCATAGCCATGTGTTGAGAGGGATTCTCTGGTATTTGAATAAATGTAACAAAAGCAAAGATTGGAGGAAATATTATCCATTTTTCATACTTTCTAGGGGTAAGCAAACAGGAAATAACGTTTGCTACCCAAGGACAAAAATCGTGTTACACAGTGTAATCATGAGTATGTACATTATTTATCAAACACCTGGATGATGAAAGGCAAAGTTAAACATAGTGGAATTTGAACACAGAGTTCAGAAGGCAAAACAAAAGGTGAAACAATGTATTTTACCCATGTTTTAAAAACTCTACTAATACAATTTGTTGCTTTCATGAAATAAATAGCAGGAAAGTGTTAAGATTTAATTTAACCGTTTTATCATTCAAACAAAATGTTTAACCCAAAATACTAGGATTTCTCTTTTCTCCGATGACATATACACTTACACAACTCCACTGCTAAATTCCTCGGGCTCTTTTTAAATTTCTTATTATTATTTGCTAATCGACTACAGCATACCACTTAGGCCTATGTTAAAAATGACTGATGATGTTAGCAGCGGTGTTGTTCGATAAGGTTAAGGTTCCGGTGCTTTGAGTCGAAGTTACAAGAGATATATTATTTTAAAAATGTATAATGAGGTTGATTGATCAAGTTTGGCTGTTACGGAGGCGTGGTATGATCATATTTCTCTAGATAATGTTTATATATTAACTACCATTGACCTAAATATTACGAAATGACCTACATCCTCTCGGAGTATACAAATGTAGCTACGTTAAAAACAATATGAAAAAGATGTGATGCATTGGCAGAATCGTTAAAGCGCCGAACAAAATGCTTAGTAGTATGTAGTCACGAATCGTAACGTTCTAAGTTCAATTCTCACTAAGGTCAATTTTGCCTTTCATCCTTTCAGGTTCGATAAAATAAGTACCAATTAAGTGCTGGTATCACTGTAATCGACTTACCCCTCCCTCCAAATTTCAGGTCTTGTGCTTATAGTAGAAAGGATCATTATCATTATTATTATTGTTCAGTAGTTTTATTTTTATAATGTGCTTTCACTTCACTACCGAGCGCAGCTCTGTGCGCCTTGGGTATGTGCTGTGGTTTGCTGTGGTGCTCTTATGTTTACTGTATTGAAAGTGTTTTGCGTAGAATGTGTGCAGTACCCAGTAGTGCAATTTTCTGTATGTTATATATATTTGTAAGTCCTGGTGTTTTTGTTATGTATTTGTCTGAATATTTTTTTTATTATACCTAAGGCACCTACTATGATAGGAATTGTTTCTGTTTTTTAGATTCCACATTCGAGTTATCTCTATTTCCTATTATTATTATTATTATTATTATTATTATTATTATTATTATTATTATTATTATTATTATTATCATCATCATCATCATCATTATTATTATTATTATTATTATTATTATTATTATTATTATTATTAGTATTATTTTTATTTATTATTATTATTATCATTATTATTGTTATTATTGACTAGGCAGCGAGCTGGCAGAAATGCTTAGCGGTATCTCGTCAGCTACTACGTTCTGAGTTCAAATTCCGCTGAGGTCGACTTTGCCTTTCATCCTTTCGGGGTCGATAAATTAAGTACCAGTGGAACTCTGGGGTCAATGCAATCGACTAATCCTTTCCCCTCAGAATTCTGGCCTTATGCCTATAATAGAAAGGACTATTATTATTATTGACAAGGAGGATAACCTTACTGTTAGAGATAGCTGGTGGGTAGCATAATGGAAGTTGTGCATAACGTAGCCATGGCATGAAGTGAAATCCTCAACTTTGAATGGTGCACTGAAAAATGTATAACAAGACTGTATCCGGAAGTCTTCTACAAGCAGAATGTTTACATCAAATTCAGAAAAATAGTGTGACGCTTGCAAATGATGTAGGAGTTGAAGAAGTTATAGAGAATGATGTGGCTGAGCTGCTAGAGTCGCATAAAGAAATTTCATCTGAGGAGGAGCTGATACTGTAATAACAAGAACAAGCTTCTAATATAAATGAGGATACGGAAATTCCACTCATTCCACTAAAAGTGTTGACAAAGAATATTACTAAAAGATGTATGTATGTATGTATGTATGTAGTGAGGGTACATGACCTGGATGTTAGGGTGTTCCACTCACGATTGCAAGATCGTTGGTTCGATTCCTGGACCGCTGGTGTGTTTTGTTTTTGAGTAAAGTACTTCATCTGACGTTGCTCTGCGATCTCTTTTCGACATCCGACGCATGACCCACTGTACACATGCACAGGCAATGATGTTTTGAAGGAGGGAGTAAGCTAATGTGTGGCACGAGTATTTTACCACTATAAACAAACCATATGTGCAGATTATTCAGCAAGAAATTGCAGTATCGATTTTCTTGATACGTATATGTGTATGTATGCATGTTTGTATGCGTGTGTGCATCTATGTATGTATGTATGCATGTATCTATGCATAAATTTACGTGTTTATGTCTGATATTTGTATGTATATATGTATGTAGAGGTGTGTGTATGCTTGTGTGTGTGCTGCCGGTTATAATTAATAGAGAGTAACATACTAAACGGTATTGACTCTTAATTTATACACCATAACACACATATCACTGATATTCAAGTAATAGGCCGAGCATCTATTCGTCTGATGATTGTGGAGTGTTAGTAAATATGAAACTGTGAGTTACCATGAATAATCATGATTAATAGCGGATTAGATCACGTGACAAATACACACACACAAACATGTATGTGTGTGTGCGCATGTGTTTGTGTGCATGTGTGTTATGTGTGTGTGTGTGTGTGTGTGTGTGCGTCCGTGTTTGTGCATACATATATATATATACACATATACCTTTATACATGCATAAATATATATATACATACAAAAATATATACATACATACATATATATGTATATGTATATATATATATATATATATATATATATATATATATATATATATATATATATATATATATATATATATATATATATATATGTATTTATGTATTTATATATACGTGTGTGCGTGTATTTATATATATGTCTGTTTGCATGCATGTATGTGTGTGTGTATGCATGTGTGTATGTGCATATCTATACTTTATATATTCATGTATATATATTTATATACACATATTAAATTTCTTGCCGAGCAGCCAGCATGAAATAGTCGCATGCTGAAAGTGGCAAGTATGAAGCGAGAGAGAATATGACCCACGGGAGAAGTCATTGGAAACGCTGAAAGGGCCACACCTAATACCGATAACCACAACCGGAAACACTGGAATTCAACACTGGAATCTTTGGTTAGTACGCCCGGAAGTTCCCTATGTGATCACAGTGCAAGTGTGTCCCGAGAGAAATGAGTGTAGGAGAGAATCTGTGTTAAGGCCTGCCATCGGTGGATTTTCGGTGGTTAAACACAGACACGCACTCAATCTCACGTAGGTACACATATATGTATGTATGCATGTATGTATGTATGTATGCATTATGTATGTATGTATGTATGTATGTATGTGTGTATGCATTATGTATGTATGTGTTTATTGTATGTATTGTGTGTGTGTGTATTATATATATATATATATATATATATATATATATATATATTCCTAGCTGACTATCAGGCTGTGAAGACTTAGACTTTTAGGGCATGAACGTTTGTGTATGTTTGTGTGTGTTTGTGTTTGTAAGCATAAAAACACACACACACACACATGCATACATATATATATATATATATATACTAGCAGAAATACCCGGCTTTGCCCGGGTTAAAGAAAATAATGAAATCTAAAAACGCCGTCTAGACTACGCAACCCTCAACTGTTAGTAGCTACGATACCATATTTCTACATTAATAACTCTCCAATCCATGCCAGCATGGAACATAGACATTAAGTGGAATGCCAGTTTCTCATCTAGGAGGGCCTTGAAATCAATGTTACCAACTGGGGACTATGTGTGTTGTAGTGATAATAAAAAGACCCAAGGAGGTCTGCAACGAAATAATTTTACTCAACACTTTGCAAGTGAATCAGTGGAGGCAAAGATGTGTCTCATTTACTTGACAATTT
>NC_142945.1:36385263-36390263 GCF_046866305.1 Octopus bimaculoides | reverse complement strand
CCTTGGTTTTGATTTTTCCTCTGATATAATATAATATAATATAATATAATATAATATAATATATATATATATATATATATATATATATATATATATATATTAATAAATCTCAGGGTAGCGAAATAATTTAGAAATTCTTTTTGCTACCAGTGGTCTAGTGAGAAGAAAAAACTAGTCAATAGACTATATATTATTCATATAAATACATACAGTGTACATTTAAAAACATAAGAGAGATGTCCATAATCGGACATCTCACCCGCTAGAAGGAGCAGTCAAACTCTAAACCACAATTAGGGATAATTTCGAAAGGGAATGAAAAATAAAAACATTTGCCATCTATTTCCTGAACCATGGTTTCAAGCTATTTTCAGCAATTTCCTGCTGATGATAGCTGGCCAAGCAATTATTTTATTTTGCTGAAAATAGCTTGAAACCATGGTTCAGGAAATAGATGGTAAATGTTTTTATTTTTCATTTCTTTTCGAAATTATCCCTAATTATGGTTTGGAGTTTGACTTCTCCTTCTAGCGGATTAGATGTCCGACTATGGACATCTCTCTTATGTGTTTAAATGTACACTGTATGTATATATACATATATATATATATATATATATATATATATATATATATATATATATATATATATATATATATATATATATGATGCTGGAAAATTCACTCCAATTACATAGTAATCGAATGTTGAACATAACACTTATGAGCTTTAAAAAGATTATAAAAGATTTGCAAAGCGTTTTGTAGGTAAAACGAGCGTCTGAGTAACGAGTGTTGTGTCTTCAAATTAAAAATATTCTCTTCAAACCCTACTCAGTACTTTTTTCTCATATTTTAAAATCGAAATATACTCATATATATGAAGAATTTTTATTCATTAAGATATAGAAGAAATATGACATGCGTTTTCTCCAATCCTTAAATTCTTAAATATACTCAAATACCCAAAATTTCAAGGAGTTCCTGCCTTAAAAACAGGAACTAAACCACAGTTATTTTGTGTTCTTTGCTACATTTGGTTTCTATTAACCCATTTATTCTATCAGAAGAATTTTTATTCATTAAGGTAGAAGAAATATAACATGCGTTTTCTCCAATCCTTAAATTCTTAAATATACTCAAATACCCAAAATTTCAAGGAGTTCCTGCGTTAAAAACAGGAACTAAACCACAGTTATTTTGTGTTCTTTGCTACATTGGTTTCTATTAACCCATTTATTCTATCAGAAGAATTTTTATTCATTAAGGTAGAAGAAATATAACATGCGTTTTCTCCAATCCTTAAATTCTTAAATATACTCAAATACCCAAAATTTCAAGGAGTTCCTGCCTTAAAAACAGGAACTAAACCACAGTTATTTTGTGTTCTTTGCTACATTGGTTTCTATTAGCCCATTTATTCTATCAGAAGAATTTTTATTCATTAAGGTAGAAGAAATATAACATGCGTTTTCTCCAATCCTTAAATTCTTAAATATACTCAAATACCCAAAATTTCAAGGAGTTCCTGCCTTAAAAACAGGAACTAAACCACAGTTATTTTGTGTTCTTTGCTACATTTGGTTTCTATTAACCCATTTATTCTATCAGAAGAATTTTTATTCATTAAGATAGAAGAAATATAACATGCGTTTTCTCCAATCCTTAAATTCTTATATATATATATATATATATATATATATATATATATATATATATATATATATATATATATATATATATATATATATATATATATATATATATATATATATATATATATATATATATATATATATATATATATATATATATATATATATATATATATATATATATATATATATATATATATATATATATATATAGGCCCAGGAGTGGGTGTGTGGTAAGTAGCTTGCTTCTATATTTCTGCTGCTTTTAAATGAAGCATATTACTCTAGCTCTGGTATTTGAGTACTATTTTTTCCACCTTGTTCCACATTTATGTGCTTACTCCGGCATATATATATATATATATATATATATATATATATATATATATATATAAAGGATATGGATGTCTCATTCGCAATTTTACAACCCAAACGCAGAAATATATGTCACTAATATGACAAAGAGTACTAATCAACACCAGTATTGCTAGAAATAAGAGTCAAAACGACTCAATAGCCACAGAAAGCACTATCTTAATGACTGACAAACGAGGCAAGCTCCCTACAGCAGCAGATAGAGCCAGATCATCAATGATCTCGCATCTTGATACTTACGCATCTTAATGCTCATCGGTGGCTTTCTCCGCGCCTTGTCAGTCTTTAAGATAATCCTTTCTGTGGCTATTGAATTGTTTTGACTCTTATTTCAAACAATACTGGTACTGATTAGTGCCCTTTGTCACTTTAATGACTTATATATATTCTCCGTCACAGCATATGAATGAGAAAGGAAAGGGTGATGGCAAACTGAGAGTGGGAGAGTTTCAACTTTGTGTGAGTATGTGTGTGTGTATGTAAAAGGGAGGTATGTGAATGTTTGTATGAGTGAACCAGCGTTCTTTCAGTAACAAACGATGATTGATGTCAGATCTCAAAAGACAACCACTAGATAACATTGACAAGCGTATTGATTTGATTCACCATCCATATTTATATACAAAATACTACAATTAGCCATAATATTTGACGGCACGGCGTCAGCTGGTATATATATAATATACAGGGTTGGCCAAAAGTCACCCGACAGTAAATCAAATTTCCATAAATACTTAATATTCAATTTATTATTATTCATTTGGAAAAAATAGTGTCGTTCAAGAACGACTTCAGTTTGAACACTTTCCATGATTTGTCATATTTAGATGCTTCTATTAAATTCATTCAGTTGTATTAAACATAAATCTTGACAGTTAAATGGTTTTGACTTACTGTCAAGTGACTTTTGGCCAACCCTGTATATATATATATATATATATATATATATATATATATATATATATATATTTATATATATGTATGTATGTATATATATGCATGTATGTATATATGTATGTATGTATGGATGTTTGTGTGTGTATGTGTATGCAAATATATATCTGAACATGTATGAATATGTGTACACGTGTGTGTAAATATATGGATATAATAATAATAATATAATGCGCTATATGTGTGTGTGTGCGTGTGCGTGTGCGCGCGCGCGTTCAGGAACCTTGATGTGAAATGAATTCAAACGCTCTTCTTACCAAACCCTCGCCTTATTTCAATGAAAAAAAAAAAAAAAATAAAAAATAACGAAATATAACTCAGAAGCGTTTTCAAGAGACAATTACATATTTAGATGCGAATAAAAAAAGAAAGATTCCGTTCAAAGATATCCTTACATATGTACATCTGTGTATATGCATTTATATAATACTATTTCAACCACTTTTTTCTTTACCTTTCAGACATAATGTCTCGTCTTTTCTCAGACATAATGTCTCGTCTTTTCTCAGACTTAATGTCTCTTTGTCTACATTACGCAATACGCACTAATTCTTAATTTTTATTATTTGTTTTTCAAGACAGTAGTCTGTGGTTTGAAGTTTATTATTTGGTAGCTATTTCTAACAGGTGGAGCTACCACATAAAGACTTTCTCATAAGTCGGCAGCTCGACATCAACACCGATCGGCTCCCACCGCTACATCTTTTGTAGGTCTGTATAATATGGTCTGGATGTTCTGTCGAAAATTGACCTTATAATTTTCGAATATATATATATATATATATATATATATATATATCAACCTATACGTCGATTGATCCATCGATTCAACCATCAATTAATATATACGTACATAAACACATATGTGTAACTATATATATATGTAGTTTAAATTTATAGAGAAACAAAGACGAAAACAGGTGTAAGAACAAGCAAATGTATTAGTTTGACGCTCGGAAAAAATGGAAAAGTCTTTTACGTTTCGAGCCTACGTTCTTCGACAGAAAGGAATAATACGAAATAAACAGAGAATGAAAAAAACGGGTTGAGTTCAGTGGTCCAACATGGCGATTGATTGGAAAAAAAAAAGAGGTTGAATGAAAGGGAGATAATAATAGAGATTAAATGAAGAAGAGATTATTCATGGTGATACCAACAAAAGGAGGTGCGCAAGCGCGTGTGTGTATGTGAGAATGGTGTGTGTGAGTGTGTAAGTATGTATGTATGAAATATATATATATATATATATATATATATGTGTGTGTGTTATTTTTGTTTAATGGTTTTAGCCTATGAACTGCGGCCATGCTAGAGCACCATCTTGAAGAGTTTAGTCAATCGAATCGATAACAGATCCTGGTGTCTACTTTCTAAAGACTCGTACATATTCTTTCGGTCTCAATTTGGCCGATTCAGAAATGTACGATTACGTAAACAAACACCGTTTGTCTTATGGTATCACGTAAAGATAAGCAAACGAACTACGAAAAAAAGATTAAACACAAACAAACGCTACCCCATCCCCACGCAGCACTCAGTTTCTGCGGCTTAACTTCAGTACAATTTTGATTTTGGTCGTTTTTCTGTTTTATTGTATTTAATTTTTTTTCTCCGCACACAGAGAATCGCCAGTAGGTTGTTTCCGCTTCACTTTCTTTTTTATCTTCTCTTCAGTTTCTATTCACCCCACTTTTTCGATTCTTCGACCCTTCCGTATATATATATATATATATATATATATATATATATATATATATATATATATATATCGGAAGTTATGGGATCTAGTACCGAAAGATCGCCAAGTTTGCTATTATAGGAATTATGTTATTACATATTTCGCAATAATGATCGCTTCTAATTTAGGGTGTAAAGCGTGCAGTTTTATGGAAAGGGGGTTTGTCGATATCATGGTCCCCAGCACATGACTGGTACTACACGACTGCTACCACGAACTCAGACCTGGGGCAAGGAGAGCACGACACAGGTTGCAAATCGACGAAAGGACTATGGTAAA